>NW_027442064.1:200000-227500 GCF_048569485.1 Anomaloglossus baeobatrachus | reverse complement strand
CCCATACACGACCAATTTCTCCTCCAGATAAATTTACCTGTTGCCGCTGCAGGAGGGCCCAGATCTCTCATTGCAGGACCCTCTGTCGCCTTGCTCCTGCAGTCTCAGATAGCTCTTGGAGTAGAAACAACACTTCCCCCATACAGTTCTCAATGACATTTGTTCCCAAAATGATCTTAGGGTTCCGGTCACTAGGGTCATTCTGCACGACTATAAGTGCTTGCCGTGTCAACTCTACCTGGCCCACCTTGATGTTCACATTCTTGAACCAAATTTGAGTCACTGGTAACCCATTGACAGCGTAGATGATAATGCTGTCATCTGGCGGGGTGAGTTCATCTAACCAAAACTTCTTGTACAGTAAATAGGGAATAGTTGTTACCTGGGAGTCGGTATCAAGGAGTGCAGAGGTCGGGATCCCATCCAAGGTGATGGAAACGATGGGCCGTCCTCCCACGTTCCTCTCTCGCCAGTCTGCTGGGCCTTGTGATTTATGTAAATATATTTTATGTTCTATCTAAATATCTTGATTATTGTATCATAAAAATGATCAAATGTCTGATGTTCACATTGTACTACTATATATTTTTCACTTGAATATAAGCAATATACTAAATGTTATTATTTACCATGTTTTTGTTGAAAACTTTTTTGCCACTTACATAGTGTACTACATAGTGTATTTATATATATATATATATATATATATATATATATATATATATATATATATATATATATATATATAGTATTCAACCCCCTGCAGATTTAGCAGGTTTACACATTCGGAATTAACTTGGCATTGTGACATTTGGACTGTAGGTCAGCCTGGAAGTGTGAAATGCACTGCAGCAAAAAAGAATGTTATTTCTTTTTTTATTTTTTTTTTTAAATTGTGAAAAGTTTATTCAGAGGGTCATTTATTATTCAACCCCTCAAACCACAAGAATTCTGTTTGGTTCCCCTAAAGTATTAAGAAGTATTTCAGGCACAAAGAACAATGAGCTTCACATGTTTGGATTAATTATCTCTTTTTCCAGCCTTTTCTGACTAATTAAGACACTCCCCAAACTTGTGAACAGCACTCATACTTGGTCAACATGGGAAAGACAAAGGAGCATTCCAAGGCCATCAGAGACAAGATCGTGGAGGGTCACAAGGCTGGCAAGGGGTACAAAACCCTTTCCAAGGAGTTGGGCCTACCTGTCTCCACTGTTGGGAGCATCACCCGGAAGTGGAAGGCTTATGGAACTACTGTTAGCCTTCTACGGCCTGGACAGCCTTTGAAAGTTTCCACCCATGCCGAGGCCAGGCTTGTCCGAAGAGTCAAGGCTAACCCAAGGACAACAAGGAAGGAGCTCCGGGAAGATCTCATGGCAGTGAGGACATTGGTTTCAGTCAATACCATAAGTAACGTACTCCACCGCAATGGTCTCCGTTCCAGACGAGCCCGTAAGGTACCTTTACTTTCAAAGCGTCATGTCAAGGCTCATCTACAGTTTGCTCATGATCACTTGGAGGACTCTGAGACAGACTGGTTCAAGGTTCTCTGGTCTGATGAGACCAAGATCGAGATCTTTGATGACAACCACACACGTGACGTTTGGAGACTGGATGGCACTGCATACGACCCCAAGAATACCATCCCTACAGTCAAGCATGGTGGTGGCAGCATCATGCTGTGGGGCTGTTTCTCAGCCAAGGGGCCTGGCCATCTGGTCTACATCCATGGGAAGATGGATAGCACGGCCTACCTGGAGATTTTGGCCAAGAACCTCCGCTCCTCCATCAAGGATCTTAAGATGGGTCGTCATTTCATCTTCCAACAAGATAACGACCCAAAGCACACAGCCAAGAAAACCAAGGCCTGGTTCAAGAGGGAAAAAATCAAGGTGTTGCAGTGGCCTAGTCAGTCTCCTGACCTTAACCCAATTGAAAACTTGTGGAAGGAGCTCAAGATTAAAGTCCACATGAGACACCCAAAGAACCTAGATAACGTGGAGAAGATCTGCATGGAGGAGTGGGCCAAGATAGCTCCAGAGACCTGTGCCGGCCTGATCAGGTCTTATAAAAGACGATTATTAGCTGTAATTGCAAACAAGGGTTAATCCACAAAATATTAAACCTAGGGGTTGAATAATAATTGACCCACACTTTTATGTTGAAAATTTATTAAAATTTAACTGAGCAACATAACTTGTTGGTTTGTAAGATTTATGCATCTGTTAATAAATCCTGCTCTTGTTTGAAGTTTGCAGGCTCTAACTTATTTGCATCTTATCAAACCTGCTAAATCTGCAGGGGGTTGAAGACTACTTGTAGGCACTGTATATAACACTATGTAATACACTATGTAAGTGGCAAATAAACAGTTTTCAACAAAAACATAGTAAATAACATTTGTGCAGTGTATGAATTTGTTGTAAGAGATAGAATTGCTTCCATCAGAGCCTCCTTCGTAGATGACCTCAAATCTGACCTAATAATTTTAAGGCTAGAGAACAACCTCTCTACAGTAACTTGGGTTGGAGGCAAAGCCGTTACCACATGGGCAACATCTCTAACAATTCACGGGTATAAAGGAATTGCCTCATGCACAGTCACTTTTGATGAATGGTTGCATTTTTCTATTTCTTTGATAGCAAGTGAAAGATTTTGCTGAAATCTGGTCAATCTGCTTGCTATAGGAGACGGAGTGAAATCTTTTTCCTTGCGGCAATGCTTTGCCTGCTCCATGTCATCCAAATACCTGTCAAAGTTTAACTCCTCATCTGATGAGGATGAAGATATGGCAGCAGTAGCACTGTCAGGCCCCAAGTCCTCTTGCACCTGGCAGTCCTGTAGCTGCTCATCTTAACTGCTACCTCACTCAAAGCTTCTTTTCCTTTAGTAAGCTGTTGATCATCAAGCAGTATATGATGACTTGGGTCCACTAACAGCTGCCAGAAGAATTTCAATTTCCAATATCTGTGTCTCTCTCCGCTTCATTGAAGCAGAAATGCCATCTGCGATTAAACCTCCTCTTTGGGACAGGCAAAATAGCAAGTTATTCCACTCCCTTATCAAAATGCCAGGAGTTAAATCATCAGCTTGTAAATTTTTAGTCACGGTAAATGGGTGATTAAGCAATTCCATCAATTTAGCCAACTGTGTCCATTGACCTTCATTTAATGTTACTTGAGGGTTCACTATATCTATAAGAAACGATTTTAGTTCAAGCAATCGCTCAGTAATTAAATAAGTGCTGCCTCACCGAGTGGCTAGATCAACAATTGCCCCCTTCCCAGCACGTCTCCAAGATGGAATCAATTTTAGGGGTTATGGCGGCAATAACCAAGTTCCTCACTTTTCCAATTAGATTTCCAGCATGTCCACCCAGTTTCACACATCCGGATTTTCGCCGGTTTGGTGGATGCGGCGTACGCCAGTACAGTATGATACAGTACAGTGGCAGCGCCGCAACTTCCGGGTCACATGCTCCGGTCACATGACAGCATGTGACCGGTGTTTGTCGCGCTGCCACTGTACTGTATACACTGTACTGGAGTGCGCCACATCCGCCAAACTGGCGAAAGGATGGATGTGTAAAACCGGGGTCCCTCTTGCAGACTCTTATTGCCAGCTGCAGCGTGTGCACAACACAGTGCATGTGATCAATATGAAAGTGTTTTGAAGCAGCTTCAAGAAGATCCTCTAATCCTTACGTATCATTTTGCTGTTCTGTTGTAATATCTGTTTGTTCCTTGTTCCTACTAAACCCTAAATTTTCTTCTAGCTGTTGTTCATTGGGGTACCTTCACACTTAGCGATGCAGCAGCGATCCGACCAGCGATCTGACCTGGTCAGGATCGCTGCTGCATCGCTACATGGTCGCTGGTGAGCTGTCAAACAGGCAGATCTCACCAGCGACCAGTGAACAGCCCCCAGCCAGCAGCGACGTGCAAGCGACGCTGCGCTTGCACGGTGCCGCCGTCTGGAAGCTGCGGACACTGGTAACTAAGGTAAACATCGGGTATGGTTACCCGATGTTTACATTAGTTACCAGTGTGAGCAGGGAGCAGGGAGCCGCGCACACTGAGCGCTGGCTCCTTGCTCTCCTAGCTACAGTACACATCGGGTTAATTAACCCGATGTGTAATGCAGCTACATGTGCAGAGAGCAGGGAGCCGCGCACACTGCTTAGCGCTGGCTCCTTGCTCTCCTAGCTGCTGTACACATCGGGTTAATTAACCCGATGTGTACAGCAGCTACATGTGCAGAGAGCCGGAGCCGGCAGCACAGGCAGCGTGAGAGCTGCAGAGGCTGGTAACTAAGGTAAATATCGGGTAACCACCTTGGTTACCCGATGTTTATCTTGGATACAGCTTACCTCAGCTGTCAGACGCCGGCTCCTGCTCCCTGCTCGCTTCATTTGTCGCTCTCTTGCTGTCACACACAGCGATCTGTGTGTCACAGCAGGAGAGCGGCTTTGAAGAAAACGAACCAGGGCTGTGTGTAACGAGCAGCGATCTCGCAGCAGGGGCCAGATCGCTGCTCAGTGTCACACACAGCGAGATCGCTAATGAGGTCACTGCTGCGTCACAAAAAGCGTGACTCAGCAGCGATCTCGGCAGCGAGCTCGCTGTGTGTGAAGCACCCCTTACTCTTATTCATCAGTTTAATTGAACTTATCATGCTTGAAGCATTGTCCATTACAATAGCAAGAACCTGTTTTTTTTAGTTCGTAATCTTGAAGAACTTTTTCCACTAAGGCCTGGAGAATCTGGCTGGTGTGATGAGCTTTAGTATCTTTTAACTGCCAGTGTCTTACTAACCATTTCTTTCTTGTTACAAACATATCGAACATTTATGGCAAAATAATTCAGTGAAATGATAGGACATTCAGACACATCGTTTTGTGAGGATCCTCACAGATAATGAGCATGTTAGTTTGTGGCGGTTTTCTAATCTGCTTTTGCTATTGAAAGCATTATTTATGAGCTCAAAAACCTTTTAGGTGATGCTGTTTTTTAAAAAGCTCATCTGCTTTGGCAGCTGACAAACGTATCCTCAAGAAAGGCAGCAAAAACACTGAGAATGTAGCCTTAGATCAGGAATAGAACAGCCATTTATAGGACATTTCATAACTTTCCCAAATTCTTATGAAAAAATATTCAGCGCATTCTGCATTGCACTACTGTCCCCAATTTATTATATATTTTAGGAGTCGGAGTCTGTGCATTTTATTCCGACTCCGACCAAAATGAGCTCCGACTCCACAGCCCTGTATGGCGACCCCGCCATCTATGCCAGATATTACATTGTGCAAGCGGGTCAAGGATTAGAGGTTTTTCGTGGTGATTAGTACATGTATGGTGCCAGCCTTACCGGAATTTTTAGAGGTCTTCCTAGAAGAGCCCTACCATTATTCAGGAGAGGACTGAAAATAGTAATGCCTCATGTGAAGACTGCTGTCAATAACACTGCTAAAGATGCGGTCACATCCCTCTCATCAACTGTAATGAATTGAATAAACACAACCCCGCAGGAGGGCTCCGACATAGTTTATGTTGCTAAAAATCAACAAAAAAGAAAAAGACGTGTGCGCTATTCACAGTCCCCAATGCTCATGAATAAAAAACCTACCAAGAGACAAAACCGTCAGAAAGAGTAAGACGCTCTATGGACGACATCTTCTAATCAACTATAATAGCTTTCGTACACGATGCTTCCGTAGAGTGCGCAAAATCTGAACTGGATATTTTTGACCTCCCTCCAACACAAACAAGTATTGAGAAATCGCTTTTTGTAGAAGTTCAGCCTATTGCGGCTCTGTCGGACAACAGGTTCAGGCATCTCCCCGTTCAGATCTAGTGGAGCTGTGCCACCCACTGTCTGACTGGGGGCTGCTGCCGATGCTCCAGATCCATCCGGCCGCTGTTCTGTTGCGGCCTGTTCCCAACGCTCTGTATCTGCTTGACTGGGACCCGTAAGGAACCTTTCAATGCCCTTTTGAAACGGTGGAAAGGTACTGGAGGACACTGCCTGAGCCCCCTACTTTCTTCTAGGTCCCATTCATGGTGGACTATCCGGCTTTTGGTTCGGTGCTCTACTCCCATCCTGAGCCGAGGATTAATCAATGTGCACAAACGTCCTCTCTCACTCATCGCCAGGCCACACACCCCCTAAAATTTTGTTTTAACCCCAGGTTCCCAGTTTTCATATGGGGAATAGGTAGATATATATATATATATATATATATATAAATAGAGAGAGATTATATATATATATATATATATATATATATAGAGAGAGAGAGAGAGAGATTAGAGATATATATATGTTAAGGTGAACTCTTAACCAGAGATCACTAGTTGCCTACTGCCTGGCCGAATTGGTATATACCAAGTGCATGCATAAAAGAATTCACACCAGACACAGTCGGATATGAAGTCTCTTCTTGGTCACAGTAAAGATGGCACCAAACAGAAAGCGGAGACTCATGCATCCTCTTGATATAGACTAGGGGCGTACACAAGTTCAGATATGCCCATTTAGTGGGACAGTTCATGGGCTAGCGAATGGGGAGATCCGTGTTGCTGTTGATGGGCAGGTCTGACTCCAGTGGATGAAACCATGACGATGGGAGGGACGTCATCTGGTGCATCCATGCTGATGGTTTGGTCTGTGATGTCTTCTAGCTTGACCAGGGGTCTTCTTTCATCTGGACATTCCTTGCATTCCAAGCAAGGTGTGGATAACAGGAAATGGTGGCCATCTTTATATCTGTGTCATGTATATGATCTGAAACCTGAATTATGTAAGGCAAATCGATATATTTTTCCCACAATCCCTTGTCAAAAGGTTAATTAAGTATTTGATGTAAAGGTCCTCCTCAACAGTCCCCCCTAAATACTTTATTAACCTTCTGACCCTACCGTGGTCCTCTAACACATCAGCTCTAATGCTTTAACTGCAACCTTTTTTCATTTTTCTATCTGCTATACAAGCAATGCTAAGCCTTTGCCCCCGCTGGTACAGACTGCTGATCAGAGAGTTGATCACATCCCGCACACACAGTTCACAGAGGCACAGGTAATGTCCTAGTCCTTAGAACAGACTATTTAATGCTGAAGAGCTCACTCAGATTTTGAGATTAATCGATTAGAAAGAGTAAGGCAATTGTAAGAATAAGCTTCTTACCGTTATGCTGCAGCTTTTAGCGTTACTGTTTCTGAAAGACTGATTCTCAGTCAATAGCCAAGTGCTGTCCGCGTCTTTGAGACTTTTCTACCTTAATACACCTAATTGTATCACAACACTAATGGATCTCTTCTTGTCTCGGGTCTATAATTTACCACCAGGAGGCCTTTAACAAGATTTCCCTTACACATGGATCCGATTACCTTCAGTAACACAGAGTAGCACTTTTACGGCTTCAAATACCAACAAATAAAACAATACCAGTTACCTGCAAATGTATGTTATCCTTAAAAAGTCACTTAAACCCTTAAAATAATTGATTGGTTCAGGTCATATAATGTTTTTCCCACCATGAGTCCTTATTTGTGTAATGTTCCTGTACCCATTGTTCCCTTATGGTTATTTCCCATGTATCATCCCCAATCTAGAACTTCTCCATAAGGTTCTATGTGAGAGAATCCAGCACTATGTGACCCTCATTCTGCTGGCACGATGGACTCTTTACAGCCGCTGTTGTCTGGGTTTTCCCTCAAGCTTCATAGAAGTTGCTGTGGTTGGGATAAGCTGGATTGGCCCATCTGATTCTGACTCATGGCTCATTCTGACTTGTCTTTTTAGGATAACCCAGTCTCCTGGCTGGAGACCACGTGCTCCTGACACTGATTTAGGATCTGGAATTGGAGGATACACATGTTTAACACACTATATAGGCAGTTGTATATGGCTCATACATCACTGGTCAGGATATCACACTGTATCTGCAGTATGTGTGAGAAATATAATCACGTTCTAGGTACTAAACCAAAAATACCTTATATAAAGATCTAATTATTAAAGGAAAACGAACATTTGTTACATGATTTGCAGCGTTCACCATTATCTTGTGGATCGTTACATGTTTATGTTATAATCATTAAAATTCCAAACAACATACACCCATGTGACTATAGACACAATTAAATATTCCAATAAAGGAGGGGCAGGGATTGGGGCAATAGCCCTAAACTCTCCCTACCTCGCAGCGGAGGTCGGCACCCTATAAGCAGAATTGGCGCCCCCGCTCACCGATGGCTCGCCCTCCCTATCCCTACACTGCTAAGCTAATACGTGCTGCTAATGTCAGTGAGGAAATATAGAAACCATGAGATACCGGGGATAAAGAGGCGTCAATATGCAATTATATATAGCCAATTAATTCCCAAAGATTAAATATTCACACTCTGTATTTTACATAGCTGTTTGGCAGCTTAAATCAATATGATACAGCAAAATTGAAGGACCAAACCCTAAAATAAGTTAAATATCTCACATGTATAACATGTACCCACTGCATAAATATAATAATAAGGCCAGGTAAAGTCATGAGGAGATCTTGTCTGATCACAGACCCTCCACTGTCCAATTCACACTCAGGCTAATAAAATAAACGCATATTTGTCAGACATTTAGCATGAAAGAAGCCCAACGCGTTTCTCCCTTCTTCACAATGGCAGATGGGTTCATCAGGTACTGATCTCTATAGTGACCTCTGCTATAGAATATGTTCTTTTACCGCTTTTTAGGAACTCCATTTTTACATACCACCAGCATCATGAGTTTTTCAGCAGTAATGTTTTCCACACTGGATATGTTTCAGAGCAGGCCTGAAAAGAAATTCACACAACACGCACAAAACTCATATAAACCTACTCATGGTAGATGTATATGACTAATCTGCAATCACCGGAGCAGTAGAGCGGATGAGGGGGGTGTTTCTACGAGGTCTTTACAGTTTTTCTACCTTAATAGGCACACGTCTTACAAGACTGGAGGTGTCTCGCCACCTGGGTACTGAGCAGTGGTGCCGCCCATATCTTGTCCATCCCAACACCTTTGTCACATGGGTTACCTGGGCCATTATTGAGTAGAACGCTCACGGCAGAGAAAGCTTACCGCCCTTTATCCACAGACCTTTCTCAGTCACTGGCTCCCTGCGTCTCACACTCCGTTCCTTGCTGAATCGCTTGTTCCTGTAAGGATTTAAGAACACAAGGAGTGACCAATGTCACGGACGACGTGACAGGAGCCACCGAGGTACTGGTCTGCATTGGACTCTCAACTCTAGGCCCATTCACTGCTTCTTTGTTGTGCACCTGTGCGAGCATCTCCTCCGGCTGCTGCCTATATCCACATTTTGACTATCTTACCCCTTTCCGCTCTACAAACCACAGTGATCGCAAATCTTCATCTCATTCTCCTATTCCGATGAGAGAGGAGTGGTTTGATTTTTAATACCTCATGTTGCGTAACCTCAGCATATCCAGTGCAGAATCAACCAGCATCTTGGTATCTGGATCCATCTACGGAAAAACTCAAAATCTGCATTAGCAATGGGCTCATCTGAGACATGTTCAAAACCTGACAATTCTTGTTACATCAGAGCAATCATGAGATATATGTCTGTCTGCTGTATCCTCCTTACAGATAAAAATATAAAGAACACTTAATAGAAAAACCCAAATCGATGAACAAATTAAAACCTTAAATAATACGTGTGATTTTCCACATCATCTTTCCCCCCCTTTATGAATCTATTATCCAAAACATAATTAGATTCAAAAAGTGTGTGGCCCCGGAGCTCTACATTTAGGCATGAAAGTCACATTGTATAGATTGTACCTAATCGGGAACACCAGAAATATTGTTTTTATCTGTAACGTAATAATGGAAAACCCTTTCAATGGCTTTTATAACCTTTGCTTGGACCACAGAAATCTGCACTGCAATCATTCTTTCTATAAAAAGAAAGCAGATTATTCAATACATTAAATATAAAACACAGAATTCTATAAATAATCCACATTCCTTAAAACAAATTATTGTAATTATTAATAAATTATTATTATGATTATTATTATTATTAATAACTATAATAATAACGTAGCACAACCTCTGGATATTGGACGTGTGGGCGTTCATATTTGAAACATTGAGGACATTATCAGCATCTCTGTGATACTGTCCTATAACTTGAAGGGATAAAAGAATCTAGAACAAATAAACTGGCCATGTGGGAAAACAAAATGTTGATTTGCCATAGAAAAATTATCTAGCAGACCTCTATGCTTGAAAAGCTATCAATCAATCTAAACATGTCCACAGTTGACTTTTATTTCTTTGGGATAAAATTAGTAAAATAAATTATACTTTTTTTCAGTATAATTTGCAATGAATTAAATGCATAAAGCTCTTTTTTTTCTTTTTTTCTTGGGGTGCTTTTTAAGGTGTAAATTTAAATAGATAGAACTAATCCCCCCCCCCCCCCGAAACCTGATACTCTAGTGGTAAAGCCTGTATTTCCCGCCTCTCTTTATATATTTTTTTTTTCTCTCTCTCTCTCTGTAAGATGCAAGTTGGGGTCCATCTCTTCCCTTGGATATATAATTATTATTTATTTTATTTTTCCTTTCTGCAAGACATGGATATCCCATGGATATTTTTACTATTTATTTATTTATTTTTTAAAACATTCAACTCTCAGGATTATTCGCCACATTCGTAATTGGAATATGTATTATTTATCATGACATCTGCCGCAAAGGTACGTTTATTTTAAGGTTTTTCTCTTATTCTTTTATTGCATATTAATTAATAAGATATTGCTCCTTGTGACTGTCCTGACTCAATCCAACCTGCACACTGGATCTATATGAAGTGTCTTCCACAACTACTCAATCATTCAATATTCCATCTTTTAGTGCTATAAACATTTACTAACACTTCATAGGTTATTCAGTGAGAGCAGTTTTGTCAGCTTCACTGGAGGGCTCCATACAGATTTACTAACAAAATGGCCACTGCCAGAATAGCACATGGCTTCTTTGTGTAAGGGCGGTTGAACCACATGAGAGGGGGAAGGGAGAAACTGATTTTACTTCTGCTAAACTTACAAGTTTAACCAATTATCCCTCCTGCCTATATTCCATACTCTATACATATACACACAGATTTACATATGCACAGTCCTGGTCCAACTACAGTTAAAAACACTAATTTTTCTGTCTAAGTATGTACTACTCCATTCAGCCATGTGCTTCATCCACCATTTTAAAATCTGTAGGAACATGTGGCAGAGAAAAGGGAAAACTGACATCACATCTGCTCAAACTCTGTCTCCCCATTTTCTATAGTCTGTACTTATACATATATATATTTATACACACACACATATGTCCTAGATCTAAGTCTAATTATAGATAAAAACACTTATTTTTCGGTCTAAGTATATAGTACTCCATCCAATCCATTGCTCAAACATTTACAGAGCACATGGTCTTCTTCACACATTCCCTGACTCACTTTGTTTTCTTTGTCTCAATCATGCTGTAGCCATGTGCTTCGTCCACCATTTTAAAATCTTACCTAAAATGTCTGCCTCCATGACTAGCACATGGTTTATCACAGGATTGCAGCCTAGAGTCCCCACATCTCAACACAGTCCACTCATCCGGATTTTTTCCGACCACAACTACACACAACTTCATCAATTTCTCCATCTTTCTCTCAAGATAAACAACACCAAACAAGCAATCTTTCTCTATGCATACCAGATAAAAACAGACAAACAAAAAGACGGGGGAGATGACATAACTGAAACACTAAAGAAAACCTGCAGTTTGCAGCACACACTTCCAAATGCTTCCTTATACTGCCACGTGGTCCCTGTCTGATTTCTGCGTTCCGTAATATACAAAAAAATACCTAGTATCACCCCTGACTACAAGGTGTCTATACCGGCCGATACGCCTCTCTTGGAGGACTTATAACTAGCCTCTAAAACACAGACTTCCGTTAACCTGCCTCTCTTGGAGGACATGTTAACTAGCCTCTATAACACCGGCTCCAATTAACAAATTTGAGAGCTCGTGAAAAACACGTGCCTAACCTGACCAATTAAAACTTGCGCTTTATCTCTAGGCCTCTCGCCGAGTCATTCACTCTATGCCTCGAGCCACAATTCTATTTAAATCTCCACCAGAACTGCAAAACATATGACAGGCAACAACCAAAAACCGTACTACATGGAGTGTCCTCCACGTTTCCAAACACCGCTCAAAAACTCACTTGCTATCCTAACTACCAGTCAATCTCCCCTCTAGACAAATACAGAAGAGACAGCAGGCAACTGAATATGTGACGGTTCTTCCGCAATCAAATATGGCCAATAGCCGTGAGACCCGTCTGCCCGTCAACAGATACCCCAACAAACCGGACACAGTCAGGCAATCAGTGCCACACACCCCACCGAGACCACGGGAAGACTACAGATTATGAAAAATCAGCAGACTTACCATACTCTCGTTAGGAAGTGATCAGTTTCCTGGGGTGTCCAGCACGTCATGCCATTCCAGTTGCCGGTTCATCAGGATTTCAGGTGTCTCCGTCTATTGGCCCCACGTTGGGCGCCAATAATGTTAAGGTGAACTCTTAACCAGAGATCACTAGTTGCCTACTGCCTGGCCGAATTGGTATATACCAAGTGCATGCATAAAAGAATTCACACCAGACACAGTCGGATATGAAGTCTCTTCTTGGTCACAGTAAAGATGGCACCAAACAGACAGCGGAGACTCATGCATCCTCTTGATATAGGCTAGGGGCGTACACAAGTTCAGATATGCCCATTTAGTGGGACAGTTCATGGGCTAGCGAATGGGGAGATCCGTGTTGCTGTTGATGGGCAGGTCTGACTCCAGTGGATGAAACCATGACGATGGGAGGGACGTCATCTGGTGCATCCATGCTGATGGTTTGGTCTGTGATGTCTTCTAGCTTGACCAGGGGTCTTCTTTCATCTGGACATTCCTTGCATTCCAAGCAAGGTGTGGATAACAGGAAATGGTGGCCATCTTTATATCTGTGTCATGTATATGATCTGAAACCTGAATTATGTAAGGCAAATCGATATATTTCCCACAATCCCTTGTCAAAAGGTTAATTAAGTATTTGATGTAAAGGTCCTCAACAAAAATATATATATATATATATATATATATATATATATATGAGAGAGAGAGATTAGAGATTATATAATATAATATAATATAATATTATATATATATATATATATATATATATATATATATATATATCATGGCAATACCCCACATGTGACTCTACTCTGTTTGGCTGCACCGCAGGACTCGGGAGGGAAGGAGCGCCAATTGATTTTTGGAGCAAAGATTTTCCTAAAATAAACATACTACTGTTCTAGGACGAACAGAAGAAACCCCCTCAAGTGAGCACATTTTGGAAATGACACACTTTTGTGATATAGTCTACGGAAGTAGTGACGATTTAGTCTCTGGAAAACACTCGTGGTGTCAAATGCAGCTCATGCTGCAGAATTAAAAATTGCAAATAAGTCCGTTGATGTTATGAAATCATATGCCCAATGTGTTTTTTTTTCCACAGTGCAAACTGATATGTGGTGTGGATTCCCAAACCACAGCATGTTAATTTAGGTTTGCGGAGATTCGACTGTTCTGATGTAATATAAACGAGGTCCCACAACGATCCCAGCTCTGCTACATACTGAAGTCACAGCACGCGAGAACAGAATATGACCGCACGCGGGCTCAAAATATGACTGCACGCTGTAGCTTCAGCTAGAGACTGACTAGGCTGCAACTGTGAGCGGTGACGTCACTCAGTTTATCTACGGTCACATCTGAAGGTTCCCACGGTACCCTACATGTGACCGCAGGTAAAATTACCTCAGGCGAACTCTGTCAGCTCACCTCAGGGGAATGGAGTTTCATCAGACCTGGATCTCCTGGCACAAAACCTCATTCCTGGACAAAATCTGGCAAAGAAAAAAAAAAACACATCAATATCGCACCAAAAGCGCATTACATTTAGATGTATTTTTTGCCAGAAGATGTAGGTTTGGTGCAGGAAATTGGTGTACAATTTCAGCACCAAATCTGCACTCTCTTGGTAAAAACCCTCTAGAAAGACTGTTTTGGTGCAGTTTTCTGCCAGGATATGCAAATTTGGTGCTGAAATGTCTGCACCAATTTTGTATCTCCTGGCAGAAAACTAAACCAAAACAGCGTCAGAACAGATGTGTTTTTTGCCAAAAGATGCATATTTAGTGCTAAAATTTATACACCAAATTCTTGCAATGGGAAAGAGGCAGACGGGGAAAGAGGCAGACGGGGAAAGAGGCAGACGGGGAAAGAGGCAGACGGGGAAAGAGGCAGACGGGGAAAGAGGCAGACGGGGAAAGAGGCAGACGGGGAAAGAGGCAGACGGGGAAAGAGGCAGACGGGGACTTGGCCAATTTAGTTAAATCTGTGTGGAATATCTGTGGTATTGAAATATATGTTGTGAAATGCTTCTATTAGCTTAGTTTTTGCCTTTTAATAATTACATTTATATCTGTTTTGTGGCTTTTGTGTGCGGAATACATTTTTGTTAATACATTCCATTTTGTTAAGAGCAGTTATTAACCCGGGCGATGCCGGGTAGTACAGCTAGTATATAAATATACATATACATATATATACATTATATATATATATATATATATACACATACATATAATACCAGTCTACCAAGAAGGGTCGGCCGTGGAGGACAAGTCAAGTCTATACAGCATAAAAATTAGTAGGAGCGCACTAGCATTCTGGAGTGAATAAGGGATAATAACAAAGGGGTGCTATCCGGTGCGGTAAAGTGAGTAACGCAACAAGGGAGAAGAAGCAACCGCACATGGATCAGATGCACACCAGAAGTATAAGATAAAATGCCTTTATTGTATACCAATCTTAAAAACATTTAAAAAAAGTGCAAAACATACAAGCAGCCAGAGGTGGGGGCAGGAGTGCCCTTGGCAAAAAAGTCACAGCAGCATCACATAACGGTGATATTTACATGCAAGAATAAATGAGTCAAAAATGCTGTAAAGAAAAGTGCCAGTATATAATGCTGAATGCCCAACAATGTTAGGTCTGGACAACCAGGAGCAGTAGAAGTAACATAAATCAGTTAAATATATGCAATGTTCCAAGAGAGGAATAATAATTATGGTAATGCAAAGGGAGGGTCGCAGGTACACAAGTTGCGCAAATAATGAAATATAATAATGCAAAGCATGAATCATAAATTCGCAATAAGTGAATCTGAGTGGGAAGTCTCAGAATAGGAGTACCAAACAAGTGACCTAAATAACTCCCTAAACCTGTTTGAGAAAGTGCAATATGTATAACCCATATAATGGCGAATATTGACAAGGAACTGCACAGAAACCTGGTTTAGGGATGATATACCCCAAATGACCAATGATGGCAATGAAGGCCAGGCACTAGAATAAAGCAGAGAATGCCCAGGGCAGGCAAGCCGACGCGTGTCGCCGCCTAAGCGGCTTCCTCAGGGCAAGTGCAATGGTATACAGAGAATCGGCATATTAAATACACATAATCATTAAGGGAAGGGCACAAACCTGTGAGGTCCGGAGCTCAGTAAATGTGTAACTGAACGGCGCCATGTTAGCGCATGCGCTGTAGAGTACTACGTTGGGACAGAGCGGACAAAAAGGTTTAGGACAGCAGGACGCTGTAACAGAAAGTTGGCGTCCATAGCAACTATAGCAAGGCATGGCGTCACCAGCACAAGGAGGAAAACCAGGCAATGAATCGCAGTCACATATAAGAGGTAGTGATACATGTAGAAAGCTAATAAGGGTATGTCCAATACCAGCATGATGCAAGAACACACAAGCAACCATAAGTGAATACATTTAGTAATGATAGGTTATAGATGCATCTAGATCAATGTAGCAAAATAAGCAAAAGATTGGTTTTGTATGTAGATCCCAATAGCAGCACAAAATATATATATAGCCATATGAGCATATGGGACAGAGAGCATGCATCTACATGCACGTGCGCGCCCGTGCACGCAAATGCATGTGCAATCTGCACATGGGGACCAGAGCACTCCAAACGGCAAACAGACCAGTGTATCTAATGAATACGTAAATGGGACATGACCCCTGACAAAGTATGGCCGGAATAAGGGCATGATAATATCATGCAGAAATTCATGAACTAATTTGCAGACTAGGAATGTGATGAAGGAGGGGGAAGAGGACAGGGGAGAGGGGAAGCCAAGCAATGGAATAACAAAAGATGAGCCTGTCACATGAGACCCTGGTAACAAATAAACCAACAAAGAGGTATATATTCGCCGGTCACCCGCCGTACCAAAATGATCAGCATTATATAATGGCACGAAGTCACACAAAAGCAGAGCCCAATGTGTTAAATCATAGGGCAAACATTCAAAAAGAAATGATAGGGCTGACCAATGTGTGGACTTAGACATGTATTATTGAGGTACATAGGTTGAAAAAAGTCCAAATGAAGAAGGTCCATCAAGATGAACATAGTGGAGGAGGACCAATCAGCCAATATTGTTCTCAAGTTCATGAGTGTGTCCTCCAAAGCCCAAGATGTGAATCAGATGAAATGGTGCCATCATATAGTACCAGGATCACACAGAAACTGCAAAAAAGAAATAAACACAAGGTTAGCCCAAAAATCCCGTAAATAATCGTTCCTCATTGAGCCCCGTGGGTGTTACTGAATGTAAGTTATAAATCCAACGGGACTCATTTTGAAGAAGCCATCTGGAGCAGGAGCCACCTCTAGCGTTGCCAAAATATTTCTGTAAACCAATGACTCTGGCACCACGTGGATTGCTGTGATGATTGGCCAGAAAGTGTGAGGCCACAGAGGTAAGGGATTTACCTTTTCGTGCATCAGATGCCGCCAAATTGATTGTTGAGAAATGTTTCTGAATGCGTTTTCGGAGCTCCTGTGTAGCTTGTCCTACATAAATCTTCTCGCAGGGACAGATAATGCAATAAATTACATTTCTAGATTTGCAATTAATGTAGGCCTTAAGATGGTGAATAGTGGCATCCTGTGGGTTTTGGAATGTATTGCGTGTTGCGTGCATAAACTCACATATGCTACATTCCCCACAGGGAAAGGAACCCCTTAGGGTGATGCCCCGCAACAACTTAGTGGAGGGTCTGGTGAAATGACTACGAGTCAAGATGTCTCTCAAATTGGGTGCTCGGCGACCTGTCAAAAGGGGATGTGGAGCCACCACCATGGACGTCTGTGTGTCAGAGGTAAGAATGGGCCAATGTTTCTGTAAGATTCCTCTTACCTTGTGCCAGCTACTATTATTAGTAGTGATGAATCTGGTATACTTCTCCTGCGTCTTGGTTTTGGTCTGGATCAGGGATGTCTGGGTCTCCATTTTCGCTCTTTGATATGCCCGTGCGATGATCTTGCGTGGATAGCCACGATCCATGAACCTACGAGTAAGCCCACAAGCTTGTAGATTAAAATCCTCTGTCTCACTACAGTTGCGTCTGACACGTAGGAATTGTTCTGTGGGGATACCTGTCTTGATGTGATGTGGGTGGAAGCTTGAGTAATGAAGGAGACTGTTGGTTGCCGTCGTCTTCCTGTATAAGCTTGTAGACAAACCTTGATCTTTAATGGAGATGATCAGGTCCAAGAAGGTAACCGCTACCGACGAAATGGTGTGGGAGAGAAAGATGTTCAAATTGTTATTATTCAAATCCGTGATGAATGTTAAACATTCTTCCTCCGAACCCTCCCACACAAAAAGAATATCGTCAATGTAGCGGTACCAGTGTGATACCCGCTCTTGGAA
The DNA here is from genome assembly GCF_048569485.1 of Anomaloglossus baeobatrachus. Taxonomy (NCBI): domain Eukaryota; kingdom Metazoa; phylum Chordata; class Amphibia; order Anura; family Aromobatidae; genus Anomaloglossus; species Anomaloglossus baeobatrachus. The sequence continues at coordinate 209,581 of NW_027442064.1, read as the reverse complement.
ACCTTGAGATGGAAAGACGACGGTCGCCTCCCACCACCCTAAAAACAAGTTGGCAAAAGAAGGCGCGCACCGCGCGCCCATGGCGACTCCAGATACCTGTTTGTAAAAGGTCCGATCAAACAAAAAATAATTGTTTGAGGATTTAGTCTAAAAGATCAGCCAAGAAGGAATCATGCATCCAGTCAGAGCCACATTGTTGGTCCAAAAAATACAGAACGGCCCTCATACCCTCATTGTGCCGGATGTTAGTTACTTGTGATGTAGAATCCCTCTACACTAAGAGGGCATGGGGTTTCAATGTCACATCCCTGCATGCTCGCACACAGTGGGATGTGTCCTGTATAAACGAAGGTAAGCTGGAAACCAAGGGCTGGAGGAAAAAATCTACATATGTGCCAACCTTCTCACACAAACTACCAATGCTCGCCACAATGGGGCGGCCAGGGGGTTTCTCAATAGATTTATGCACCTTGGGTAGCATGTAGAAAGTTGGAACTACTGGATCAGAGACCCACATGAATTCCTTTTCCTTTATGGAAATAATACCCAGGTGACAAGCCGAGTGCAGCAAATGATGTAATTTGGACGCAAAAACAGTGGTAGGATCTAATGGTAATTTGACATAAAAGGAGGGATTGTGTAGTTGCCTGAAGGCCTCGTCCAAGTACATGGACGTAAGCCAAAGTACAACATTCCCTCCTTTGTCGGCCTCCTTAATGAGGAAGTTGTTGTTGTTTTTCAATTTGTGGATGGCTTGACTCTCCGCCACAGTGATAAGGGCCTCAGACGTCCTAGATGGGAGCTTAGTAATATCAGATTTAACCAGTTCAAAAAAGATTTTTATGGCTGGGACCAAGGAGAAGGAAGGTGTGGCAATAGATTTGTTGCGATATGGAAATTGCTTCTTACCTTGTGCCTCTGTGTTCTCATCCAGAAGATCCAACAGATCTTGAAATACTTGGTGGTCATCTGGTGGAAGTCCGTCAATGATCTTGGGTTTGTTGTAGATCACCTGGAAAGTGATGTTGCGACAAAAAAGATATAGATCTTTAACCAGGGAGAAGTGATCAAGTTGTCGGGTCGGAGAGAAGGTAAGACCCCTCTCAAGGACAGATATTTCTTTAGGTGAGAGCTCATATTGGGAAAGATTGATGATCTGCAGAGAATCACCTACCTGGGAGGCCTCAGGTGTAACCGCGACAGCATTATCAGTCAAACGGTATTTGGCGTCCCTGAACGGAGGTTTGCGATTCCCATGCTTGGCCTTTCTGGCCGGATTTGTTCTTGTGACCACCTCGTCTGGTTCTCCGTCTTGGTTGCTGCTTGATAAAAAAAAAAAATCACTCGAGCTGTTTCCAGGTGTCATAGTTGAGCCTGCTTGGGAGGTGTTTGCGGCCCTGTTGGATCTAACTCCTCTCTGATTGCCTCTGTGGCGCCATTTAAAGGCTGATCGACTATCAAAGTCGGTTTGGTCTCTATGAAATTTACCGCATTTTTTCTCAATTATATCTTTTTCGTATCGATCCAATTGTTCTTTCAGTTTTACTTGAAATGTGCCAACCTGTGCCTGGTCTTCCAGCCTGCTGAGTTTTGTCTCTAGGTCCTTGATGTTCGTTTTTGTGGTGGCAAGCAAGGTCCTATCATGCTCCAAAAGCATATTTATGATTATATTGGAGCATTTGAGAAGCCCCTGCTCCCAAGAATCCTTAAAGGCCAGAGAGGGTTCCCAGGCTGGAAAGATATTAACTCGAAGACCCCGTGGAACAATCCCAGCCCTGAGGTATTCCTCAAGGCTGCGAATGTTCCACCACAGGCGTATGCCGGTCTTATGGGCCGATGTAAGATCAGAGGACAACAAGGAGAATTCATCAGAGACCGGAGGGATGACCCCATGGGAAAAAATGCTATCTGAACGGGCCCGCCAGGTGGCCTCTCTAGAGTCCCAGTCCATGTAAGGTGGACTTGTAGGACCACACGCGCCACAAAGAAATGAGAAAAAGGAGCACGGACCAGGATATGTACACAAACAATATAAATAGATAATGTCCACTCAACACAATTATATGAATGTTGAAGAGAGAAACCTGTGTCAAATAACACGGTGTGCAGCTCCAAGAAAAGTGCCTGCCACACCAAGGAAGGGGGAAGGCACAGGGCAAGAATCAGCATAAAAATTAGTAGGAGCGCACTAGCATTCTGGAGTGAATAAGGGATAATAACTCAGATTCACTTATTGCGAATTTATGATTCATGCTTTGCATTATTATATTTCATTATTTGCGCAACTTGTGTACCTGCGACCCTCCCTTTGCATTACCATAATTATTATTCCTCTCTTGGAACATTGCATATATTTAGCTGATTTATGTTACTTCTACTGCTCCTGGTTGTCCAGACCTAACATTGTTGGGCATTCAGCATTATATACTGGCACTTTTCTTTCCAGCATTTTTGACTCATTTATTCATGCATGTAAATATCACCGTTATGTGATGCTGCTGTGACTTTTTTGCCCAGGGCGCTCCTGCCCCCACCTCTGGCTGCTTGTATGTTTTGCACTTTTTTAAATGTTTTTAAGATTGGTATACAATAAAGGCATTTTATCTTATACTTCTGGTGTGCATCTGATCGAAGTCAAGTCTATAGTGACAGAAAAAGGTAGAGGAAGAGGACCAAGTGGCGGCCCTGCATGTATGATCAATAGACACCTCTGCCCACTCAGCCCAAGTAGTAGAAAGTGACCCAGTGGAAAGGCCCTAATCTGCAGGGGAACTGGCAACCCCTTAGCAGAGTAGGTCAGCGACATAGCATCCTGGGCCCACCTAGCCAAGGTGCTTGTAGATACGTTCTAGGGAAAGTCCGGGGGCTGTAAAGGAACAAAAATAGGGCCTGAGATTCTTGCAATTCCCTGGTCCTATCTAAGTAGGTTATAAGGGCAAGTCTTACATCCAAGCTATGGAGCCTGTCCACTTTGTCATTGGAAGGCTATGAGGGATCTGTACGCAATACCACCTTAAATCGACCAAAATTTGGGTATATGGATGGACAATGGAGAGCGCCTGTAGGTCACCCACCTGTCTAGCGGACGTCAAGCAATGAGTAGTACCACCTTCAGGGTCTTGGAGGGAACATCTGAAAGGGGCTCAATGGGGCGTCTATAAGGGCATCAAGGACAAGATTTAATCCCAGGGAGGCATGCGAGGTGGAGGGACAGGAGTTGCTATAGCACAGGATTTAATGAACCTGCTAATCCATCTATACTCTGAGGTTATGTTTAAAGAGGGCTCCTAGGGCCAAAACTTGTACCTTCAAGGTGCTAGTGGATAAGTTCAATCCAACCCTTACTGAAGGATTTTCAGGATGGCCAGGAAGAGAGGGGGACCCCCGATCTGTGCCCAGGAAACTTGCTGGATTTTTCACCAGACCCTTCCCTAAATACCAGTGGCGACCGGCTTCCTACTTTTAAGGAGAGTTTTACTAAATTCTCAGGAGAATCCCTGTGCTAGGAGCAGCCGGCTTTCAAATGCCACGCTATCAAGTGGAGGGTAGGAGCCTTGGGTTGGCACATTGGTCCCTGGACTAGTAGGTCTGTCCTGTCCCGCAGTATCCAAGGGTCTGATATTGCCAGTCTTTGGAGCCAACAGAACCAGGCTCTTTTTGGCCAGAAGTGAGCTATGAGGATAATGAGGGCCTTGTCTTTCTGAACCTTCTTGAGCACCGCCGGAAGAAGAACCAGGGGTGGAAAGGCATATAGAAGACGCTGTGACCAGGGGATCGGCATTGCATCTATCGTCATGGGATGATCCCTGGCTGATTTTATTGCAGTTAGTTCACTGAAGTTTGAGGACTGAGTCCTCACATGATTGTCCCATAGTCCTTGTAACAGGTGAGTTCTCAGGTAAGCTCCCCAGTCCAAGTGACCTTCATCTGTTGGGATGATATCCGTGATGTTGGGACACCCGGACACCTCTGCGGACAATAGAGTTAAGTCCTGCCACCAGGACAGAGAAAGCAACACCTTTGGACCCAAGCGGAGTCTCATATCCAAGAAGCCTCCTGACTGTTGCTGTCCGACCAGGACCTCCATCTGAAGGGATCTCATATCTATCTGAGCCCAAGGAACCGTGGGGATGCAGGATGTGAGGGTCCCCACAAGAGACATAGCCTGTATGAGGGTCATGACTGGTTTTTCAATCGCCAAGGTGACCAGGGATTGTGACTTCAGTATCTGCTCCTCCAGGAGAAAAGACTTCTGAGCGACTGAATCCAGGATCAGCCCCAAGAAAGACCGACACTGTTGAGGTTTGTGTTCTAGATTTTTCCTGATTTATGATCCACCCTAAGTGCTCTAGGATTGAGATCACTATTCTTTTCTCTCCCTGTCTTATAGATCTTACAATAAAATACCCCCGAGAGGGCGACTTCAGTTGTAATGCCAGCCCTTTTGCAATGATCTCTAGAATCCACGGGCTGGAGGAAACAGTCTCAAGGAAGAGGGAGAGCCTCCCCCCCCACTGGGATGGTGGAGTCATTGAGGGCTTTGTGGCTTGGTAGAGGATGATGGGTCAAACATAATCCTGAGGACCTCTTCCGTCTATCCTTCCAGGAGTTCTGGTCTCTGGGAGGCTCCGTATGGAAAATTGCTTCCTCCGAAACGGACGGCTACGAGGGAATGGAGTTCTTACAGTTGGAAATCCTTGTTTATTGTTTGCCACTTTGGACAGAAGGTCATCCCTACACAAGGTATCCTGCATAGTCTGTTCCTGGACTGTACGTCTCCCTTCCAGCATTTTAACTATATGGCCCTTCTGGCTGAATTGGAAAGAGCTGCTACCTTTGCAGATAATTTGAGCGAGTCGATGGAAGCATCCGCTAGAAGTCTGCCACCCCTGTATACGTGGAATTGAGGAAATAATGTCCTTACTAGACACGGTACCCTTAAGTTAGTCTTCTAATTGTTGGACCCAGAACATTATGGACCTTGTTACACATGTACCTGCCACCGCCAGGTGAAGAGCTCCTGCTGCAGCCTTCCAGGTACCATGAACCTGCAATCCAGGCCTCCAACATGAGGTCTTGTGTGGATTTAGGATCTTTATCATCCACCAGCCCCATAGTGGAGTGGACAGCTTTCACTAGGGGTGTCACCTCAGAGGATGGGAAGCATAGTCTGCCGTCCACGTCTGAGGAAGATGAGGAGTCCAAGGATGAGGAAGAGGCAGGTGAAAAATTACTGGAACCCCGTTCAGAGCCGCCTGATTTATCTGAAGTTCCCCCATCATTCCTAGGTGATTGTTTATGTGTTTCCCTGACTTCAGCACGGCTAGCATCTCTCAGCTCAGCCTTGAGGCTTGGTGCTTCCATACACAAGCCAAAACCAAAGAGTAAGGCTATGTGCGCACTTACCGGATTTTGTCGCGGATTTTCTGCGGATTTGCTGCATGTTTCGCTGCAGAAAATATTCATAACATCTCTGCAGTGAATCACCAGCAAAACCTATGGGAAAAAAAAAATCCTGTGCGCACTAGGCGGATTTTGACAGCTGCATGTTTTGCTGCGTGATTCCCGCAGCAAAAACAATTGCATGTCAATTCTTTTCCGCACGTCGCTGCGGGATTTCACTCCATTGACTCCAATGTAATCGTGAAATCCCGCAGGGAATAACGCAGGCAGCAAATTCTGTGCGGTTCACTGCGTTTTCCTGCGTTATTCCCTGCGGTATTTCGCGGTTTACCTCCGGTAATGTACATTGTTTGCCTGCGGTTTTCCAGGGAAGTGATGTCATTACAGGAAGAGGAAGCCGTGCAGAGAGTAAACAAACACACAGATCACAGACACACACACACACATCACAGACACAGACACATAGAACACACATAGAAAGCAAACGGAAATATAGGAAAAAAAAAAACACGTGGGCTCCGCTGCATATTTACCGTCCAGCCGAGGTAAGCACACAGCGGCGGCCCGGTATTCTCAGGCTGGGGAGGGAGAGGGGCAGGGATAATGTCCCCCGCCTCACTCCCCCTCCCGCAGCCGAGAATATCAGCCGCAGCTGCCCTGGCACTGTCACATGCATTATGCGGCAGTACCAGCGTGTCCCCGGCTCTTCCTGCCGCCGTGTAGCAGTGGCAGGCAGGGTAATACAAGGGGTTAATGGTGGTGGATCACCGCCATTAACTCTAGGCTTGATCATGGCAGCGTCTGTGACAGCTGACATGATCAACCCGTAAGTAAAGTGAATAAAACACACAGAAAAATCCTTTATTTTAAATAAAACACAAACAAGCCTCGTTCACCCTTTTATTAACCCCACCCGAAACAAAGCTCCGGCGTAATCCACAGCTCCAGCATAATCCACAGGTCCTGCGAGGCTTGCATCCAGCAGCGACTGACACAGCGCTGAATGAATGCAGCCTCGCAGCAGACAGCAGAGGTAATTACCGGTCATTTCCCACGGCCGGTAATGTGAACTCACTGCCGACCGTGGGAAATGCAGAGATCTGTCCTCTATCTGTCTATCCCTCTATCTATCCCTCTATCTATTCTTCTGTCTCTTTATCTATCTACTATCTAAGAAGGAAATGATTTTTTTTTTCTTTTTTTTCAATGTGCTTTATGGCATTGAATGCAATAAGCACGTGTACCAACCTGCACGCGGCAAAACCGAGGCAATACCGCGAACAATACCGCGGTAAAACCGCAGCAAACCGCATGCGGTTTTCGGGTGCGGTTTGCCGCGGTTTTTTACCGCGGGTGCGGTAATCTTTGAGAGCATGCGGAATTTTCTCAAGAAAATTCCATTTCCCAGTGCGCACATAGCCTAAGAGATGCAGTTTCCTTCTACTAAGATTACCCCGGTTTTTTTTTGTTTTTTTTCCCAGCTTGTATGGCTGAGAACAGAGAACAATAGACGTTAGTTTTCATATTAAAATAGTTTCTTACCAAGCCTGTTAAGGTTGACAATAGAGAATAGTGGATGTGGTTCCCCCATATTATAACAGCCTTTTGTTGGTTAGTAATAGCTAACAGAGAATAAAAGCAGTAGGTCTCCCACATTATAACAGTTATTCTATGACTTGTAAGATTGACAACAAGGGATAATAGTTGCAGCCTCTCTATACCAATAACAGGTGTATAAAGGCTGATAACAGAGAACAATAGAAGCAGTCTTTTCTGGTGCTGAGGCATTCGCTTATTTACACTTTACAACATCTGGAATGATATAATTATAAACTATGTATCTTTGATCACACCTAGAGTGTCACAATGGTATAAAGCTTTTTGTGGTAACATTATGTTTTTTTTTTTTTTTTTTTTTTTTTTTTTAACAGTGCTTTGACTTGCTTTGGGATTTTTTGACCAGGCACAACCCTTCCTCAGTCATCAGAGGACAGTAACCACCTGATCCACATAGCACAATCTGGACCAGAACTGAGAATCACAAGTGATACAACAGTCCAAGCCTCCCAATACAGGCAGGGTTACAGGTGCACGACAACACTCAGCAGTCTCTTTTTTTTTTTTTGCTCCCTGTCTTGTCTTAAATGAACAATCAGTCTCTACAACAGATGTTTTCACTTGGACACTGATTCCCTGAGACAAGTTCATGTTTCCTCTTATAAATTCAGCATACATATTTGTCCATGTTACATAAGAATAAGGACCCTGTTCTAGGGTCAAAACATGTCAGGATTTGGTCATGTTCTTTCATTTTGTATGCAATTTCAACATTATGATCTAAATAAAACAGAAGAACTCTCTGATACAGGTGGGACAAGGCCCCCTTGGTAATCTGAGGATAGACTGTCCTTGTAAACCCCACAATTCCTATGATTCCTCTTAGAGGTACCTCCTGAAGAAAGAAGGGAACATAGTGGGAGACTTTTAAACAATGAAATGCTGCAGCAGACACTCACCCCCCAAGATGGCAGATCTGGTACCGGTTTCGGAGGCAGTTTATGACCTCTAGATTTGGATTTCTCAGATCCCCTGGAATGTTGACTTGCCGGACTGGAGGGACTAGCCCTGCTGGAGGAGCGCCCCCCTCGCTGCCCTGGGAATCTGTATGCTGTTCCAGCACATCCTGCTCTGGAGGAGAGTTGTCTTCCATCCTGAATAGGGGAGAAGTCATACTCACCAGAATGCAGCGAAGGTGACTCCTCATACCTCCCTGGTTCAAATTTCCCGCCCGAAATCCGTTCACTGGGCGCCACCATCTTGGAACACCTTGCACATGCGCAGGTGATGAACTTCCGGGTGCCGCGTCACTTCCTCTTCACCCCGGCGTTCCGTCAGCAGGGCGCCCACCTCGCGGGCTCCGTGTGAGGATCACATAGCCTGGGGCGACGCAGAGCCGAGCTCCCGCTCCAGGCCCGCGCCCCACCACCGCAGACAGCCGAAGCCCTGGGGAGGTGCATCCAGGCCCGAATGCCGGCTTTTGGTAAGAAACCAAACTTCCACACCGGGTCAGACCTGAGAGAATCCGTGGGTTGTCCCATCAGGACAGGAAACCAAACTGATGTGGAGGAGAGGTACCGCCTTTTTATCAGTGGGTTTCCTGTCCTGATGTGGGCGGAACCTATCTCAGGTGGTGCTGTCATGGGCGAAAGGGAAAACAAAGATTATTCAACATAGTTGTTCAGGGGAAGGATTCAAAAAGTTGTCTCAGAGATTTAAACTGTCAGTTTCCACTGTGAGGAACATAGTAAGGAAATGGAAGAACACAGGTACAGTTCTTGTTAAGCCCAGAAGTGTCAGGCCAAGAAAAATATCAGAATGGCAGAGAAGAAGAATGGTGAGAACAGTCAAGGACAATCCACAGACCACCTCCAAAGACCTGCAGCATCATCTTGCTGCAGATGGTGTCAATGTGCATCGGTCAACAATACAGCGCACTTTGCACAAGGAGAAGCTGTATGGGAGAGTGATGCGAAAGAAGCAGTTTCTGCAAGCACGCCACAAACAGTCGCCTGAGGTATGCAAAAGCACATTTGGACAAGCCAGTTACATTTTGGAAGAAGGTCCTGTGGACTGATGAAACAAGGATTGAGTTGTTTGGTCATACAAAAAGGCGCTATGCATGGAGGCAAAAAAACACAGCATTACAAGAAAAGCACTTGCTACCCACAGTAAAATTTGGTGGAGGTTCCGTCATGCTTTGGGGCTGTGTGGCCAATGCCGGCACCGGGAACCTTGTTAAAGTTGAGGGTCGCATGGATTCAACTCAGTATCAGCAGATTCTTGACAATAATGTGCAAGAATCAGTGACGAAGTTGAAGTTACGCAGGGGATGGATATTTCAGCAAGACAATGATCCAAAACACCGCTCCAAATCTACTCAGGCATTCATGCAGAGGAACAATTACAATGTTCTGGAATGGCCATCCCAGTCCCCAGACCTGAATATCATTGAAAATCTGTGGGATGATTTTAAGCGTGCTGTCCATGCTCGGCGACCATCAAACTTAACTGAACTGGTATTGTTTTGTAAACAGGAATGGTCAAATTTACCTTCATCCAGAAACTCATTAAAAGCTACAGGAAGCGACTAGAGGCTGTTATTTTTACAAAAGGAGGAT
>NW_027442064.1:172500-187500 GCF_048569485.1 Anomaloglossus baeobatrachus | reverse complement strand
CCTACAGACACCTTCACCAGGAGAAGAGCTGGATTCTGTGCCTGATGACTTGCCAAGTGACTCAGATATCCTGGCTCCCCTACCCGGAGTCTATGGGGTGCGAGCTCCAGCCACCTGTTCTTCTGATCTTCAGGACAAACATCTACAGGAGGTCGTGCTGGATGACCAAAAAGTTGTTGGCTTCCGTGACACTGGGGCTTTCCTCACCATAGCCGATCCCCGAGTAATTCAACCACAAGCAATTCAAAAGGGACCAGGAATTGCCATTGAACTGGCAGGAGGTACCCAGAGATATATTCCAAGAGCGAGTGTGACCCTGGATTATGGCTTTGGGGCAAAACAATGTGTGGTCGGTGTGATGAGCGGCCTCCCTGCAGACGTTCTTCTAGGAAATGATGTGGGGAATCTTCATTGCCACTTTGTCGGTGCGGTAACCAGAAGTCAAGCCAAGAGAGCAGCCCATGTGGACGTGTACAACCCATCCATGGAACTGAGGCCACCAGAACTGCCATTACAGCCGGTGAGTGATTCTTCTTGTGGGGATAATATGAATGTTACTTGGGATAAAGTTCAGTTTAGACAAGAAGTAGAGACTGACCCCACCCTTGCTAGTTTTAGAACTCGGGCTGAAATAGGGCAGCTAGGGGAAAACGGAGAAAGAATTATCAGAGAAAATGGACTTCTGTATCGGGTTGCCAATGCCGACTCCCTAGATAAGCCCTGGACTTATAGCAAACAGCTGATTGTTCCTCAGAAGTACAGAATTCCCCTATTACACCTGGCTCATGACATTCCTACGGCTGGCCATCAAGGCAAAACCCGCACCGAGAGACGATTGACTCAAACTTTTTATTGGCCGGGGATTTCCCAAGCAGTGGCGCATTTCTGCCGAACTTGTGACATATGTCAGCGTAGAGGGCGACCCGGAGATCACCCAAAGGCACCCCTGCAACCGCTCCCTATAATAGAAGAACCCTTTCAAAGAGTAGCTGTTGATATCATTGGACCTCTGGCTAAACCAAGTAAATCTGGAAAGCAGTACATTCTCACTGTTGTGGACTACGCCACCCGATATCCAGAAGCCGTGGCCTTGTCAAGTATCTCTGCAGCCAAGGTGGCCGAGGCCTTGGTTATTATTTTTACCAGAGTAGGATTCCCCAGTGAGATCTTGTCGGACCAAGGCTCCCAGTTTATGTCAGAGTTGGTCCAGTGTCTGTGGCGCACCTGTGGAGTACGAGCGATCCGAACGACCCCGTATCATCCCCAAACAAATGGACTTTGTGAATGATTCAACGGCACTCTGAAGAATATGCTGAGGGCCTTCACGGACCGAGATTCAGACTGGGAGAAGTACCTACCCCATCTCTTGTTTGCCTATCGGGAAGTTCCCCAGGAGTCCACTGGGTTCTCCCCCTTTGAACTACTCTATGGAAGAAAGGTCCGAGGACCCTTAACCCTGCTCAAGGAATACTGGGAGGGGCAAGTTGAAGATACAGGAACCCCTGTTGTCCCTTATGTCCTAAAGCTGCGAGAAACCTTGGCCCAACTTGCTAGTTTTGCACAGAGTCATTTGCGTATGGCTCAAACCAGACAGAAGACATGGTATGACCGTAACGCACGCTATCGGGAGTTTGTAGAAGGACAACAAGTCTTAATGATTGTTCCCCATCGGCAGAATAAACTGCAGACCACATGGGAGGGTCCCTTCCGGGTTCTCAGAAAACTGAATGATACCAATTACCTTCTTGCTTTAGATGATCAGGGGCTAAGGCAAAAGACTGTCCATGTGAATATGATTAAGGAGTACCATGACCGGAACATTCCAATGATAGCAAGCTGTCGGTTGGCTTCAGAAGATGGTCAAGAGGATGAGGACTCTCTACCTGATCTCGTGGAAGCAGCGAGAGCCCCATCCACTGTGGAACAGGTTCCCCTGGGAGATTACCTGGACTCCTTACAGAAAATCCAGATGCTGGAAGTGCTTCAACAGAGACGGGCTGCTTTCTCATCCCAACCAGGTCGAACCACCGTCACCCAACATCATGTGGACACTCAGGGCATCCGTCCCATACAACTGGCTCCTTACCGGGTACCTGAATCAGTTCGAAACACCATGCAGCACGAACTGGAGGAGATGTTACAGCTTGGGGTAATCCAGGCCTCCCATAGCCCTTGGGCCTCCCCTGTGGTGTTAGTACCCAAGAAGGATGGGAGTACTCGATTTTGTGTGGACTGTCGGCGACTAAACGACCATACCGTCAGCGATCCTTACCCAATGCCTCGTATTGACGAACTTCTAGACCGACTGGCTGGGTCCCGATATGTCACTACCTTGGATCTCAGTAAGGGATACTGGCAGATCCCTCTAACGGATGAAGGGAGAGAACGGTCCGCTTTTATAACCCCCTTTGGTCTGTATGAATTTCTAAGCATGCCTTTTGGAATGAAAAATGCCCCGGCCACCTTCCAGAGAATGGTGGATCAGATCCTCCGGGGATGTGATGACTTTGCTTGTGCCTACTTGGATGATATCGCCGTCTTCAGCCACACATGGGAGGAACATCTGAATCAAGTAGCCATTATTTTGGACCTGATTCTTGCAGCCGGCCTAACTATTCGACCCGATAAATGCCAATTGGGGATGGGGGAAGTCCAGTACCTAGGACATAGAGTGGGAGGAGGGAAGCTCCGACCTGAGCCTGCCAAAATCCAGGCTATTAGAGACTGGCCTGTACCCCAAACTAAGAAACAAGTTATGGCTTTTCTGGGCACTGCCAGTTATTACCGAAAATTTGTTTCTCATTTCAGTACTGTGGCCAAGCCTCTTACCGACCTGACCAAGAAAACAATGCCCCGGCTGGTGATCTGGACTCCAGCCTGTGATGAGGCTTTTAACCGGCTGAAGGATGCTTTGATCTGCGATCCTGTCCTGGCTGCTCCAGACTACAAGAGGAGATTCATTGTGCAAACGGATGCCTCTGCTTATGGACTGGGAGCTGTCCTCAGCCAGGTGAATGCAGCTGGGGACGAGCACCCCATCGCCTATCTCAGCCGGAAACTGCTGGACCGAGAAGTGGCCTATGCAACTGTTGAGAAGGAATGTCTGGCTGTAGTGTGGGCCCTTAAGAAACTACGGCCGTATCTGTATGGACGGGAATTCACTGTGGTTACTGATCACAATCCCCTCACCTGGCTGAACAGAGTCTCTGGGGACAATGGACGCTTACTGCGATGGAGCCTGGCTCTGCAGCCCTATAACTTTACCATACAATATAGAAGGGGCAGCCAACACCAAAATGCAGATGGACTGTCCAGGCAAGAGGAGCCTTGAGTCCTGTCAGCCATTCCTGCGTGTACTTAACCAGCGACCTGTAGAGGTCCCTAGTACGTACACAAGTTGGGAGGGGAAGGAATTGTCATGATGTATTTTACCTTCTCACTGTATTTGCTGTAATACTATGTCAGGATGTGATGTCACTTTCCTTTGGTTGTACTTACTGAACACTTTGAAATGTCTTGGGATGTAAGTAACCATACCTTCCCCCCATCTCCTGTGTCTCTGGGCCCATAATGCAATTATCTCTTGTCCACACAGCCAGGGGAACTTCTCATTGTTTCGTAAGCAGTGGATAACGCCAACTACACAAACCTGTAGACATCTCGGAGCCAACCTTCTAGAATCTTCTAGTGGGCCCAACCATTGCATAGACCCCTACCCTTGAGGGGCGGGCCCACGAGCTCAAACAATTCACTCCTGTTTCTAAATGCAGTTGGGAGTTGAGTTTTGAAAGAGGAAGGGAGCGAGATCTGAATCTGCGGACAGACCTCGCCGTCCAGTGGATTGTGTGGGATTTCTGGGACTCTGAAAAGGACTATTACGTTGTGATCTGGCACTTTGGATTATCGGGAGGTGCCCCCGAATCTGTTTTATTTGGACTTGTCGTGTGCTGTTCCTGTATTCCTGTTAGTAAACCTGTTGGATCATCCTCGGCCTGTTGTCTCTCTTTGCTCTGATGTACACCCCGTCACAATATATATATACACATATACATATATATACACATATACACATATATATACACATATACACATATATATACACATATACACATATAAATACACATATACATATATATACACATATACATATATATATACACATATACATATATATATATATACATATATACATATATATATACATATACATATATATACACATATACATATATATACACATACATATATATACACATATACATATATATATATATATATACATATATATATATATATATATATATACATATATATATATATACACATATACATATATATATACACATATACATATATACACATATACATATATATATATATATATACACATATACATATATATACACATATACATATATATATATACACACATATACATATATATATATATATACACATATACATATATATTGTGAGGTAGCGTCGTCGGCTGCGCTGCAGAAGACACGGGATCCAGGCACCAAGGTTCACAGCACACGGTTTATTCCAAAGAAAAAGTCCACAATAGTACATATGTGCCTTTCCGGCAGAGAACTCAGGGAGATGTGATCACTCCCTCACACCCGGCACACCTGCCCTCCTTCCTGTTTCCATTTAACCCTTCCTTAAGCCTGTAGGGAAACAGCATTAACCCTGTAGTGGATTTACTTCCTATCATGGAGTGAGCACAACCGGGGCGAGACATACCGGCCGTCATAGATAACCCCGGTCACAGTCTCACATACCCCCCCCCTCAGTTCAAGCGAGCGGGGTTGAACTCCTGCCATCAAACACGGGCCGCGGGACAAGGCATCGGCGTTGCCCTGCAACCTACCGGCCCGGTGTTCAACCGTAAACCGGAAGTTCTGCAGAGAAAGGAACCACCGGGTAACCCGGGCATTCCGTTCCTTGGCGGACCTCATCCAGACCAGTGGAGAGTGATCCGTCACCAAGCGAAACTGCCGTCCCAGCAGGTAATAGCGTAGGGACTCCAAGGCCCACTTAATCGCCAGCCACTCCTTCTCCACTACGCTATAATTCCGCTCGGGAGGGGTGAGCTTCCTACTTAAGAAGGTGACGGGGTGTTCCTCCCCCTGAACCACCTGAGACAGCACTGCCCCCAGGCCGACCTCCGAGGCGTCAGTCTGTACTATGAACTCCTTCCGGAAATCAGGGTTTACAAGAACGGGCTGTCCGCACAGGACCCCCTTCAGGGCCCGGAAGGAGTCCTCGGCCTGCGGAGTCCAGCGCACCATGACGGACTTCTTGCCTTTGAGAAGGTCCGTCAAGGGGGCTGATAGTCCCGCAAAATCTTTTACAAACCTCCTGTAGTACCCCACGATACCCAGGAAGGCCCTAACCTGCTTCGTGGTCAGGGGTCTAGGCCACTTATGGATCGCCTCAACCTTGTTAACTTGGGGCTTAATCACTCCTTGGCCTATTACGTAGCCCAAGTAGCGGGCTTCCGTGAGTCCCAACGCACATTTCTTGGGATTGGCTGTCAATCCGGCTGTTCGAAGCGCGTCCACCACCGCTTGTACCTGTTCCAAGTGGGTCTGCCAATCAGAGCTGTAAATAATGATGTCATCAAGGTACGCTGAGGCATACGCCTGGTGGGGTTCCAGCACTAACTCCATCAACCTCTGGAACGTGGCCGGAGCGCCATGTAACCCAAAAGGCAAGACAACATAGTGGAAGAGACCCTCCGGCGTAACAAAAGCGGTTTTCTCCTTGGCGGACTCCGTTAGTGGCACCTGCCAGTACCCCTTGGTCAGGTCGAGCGTGGTAAAATATCGCGCCTGTCCCAGCCTATCAATCAGCTCATCCACCCGGGGCATGGGGTAGAGATCAAACTTGGATATTTCGTTCAATCTCCTAAAGTCATTGCAGAACCTTAAGGAGCCATCGGGTTTTGGTATTAGGACAATCGGACTAGCCCATTCACTCCGGGATTTTTCGATGACCCCCAGGCGTAACATTGTCTTTACTTCCTCCGATATGGCTTGTCGTCGAGCCTCCGGTACTCGGTATGACTTCAGGCGTACCTTCAGGTGGGGCTCGGTGACAATATCATGTCGTATCAGACTGGTCCTACCGGGCAGCTCGGAGAAGACATCGGGGTTCTGCTGAACCAACCGTCTGGCCTCTCGCCTCTGTGTCTTGGTGAGGGCTTCTCCAATCCTTACTTCCGGTTCGTCCTCTCCGGAGGTCGCTGGAGCCGGATGTGAACGACCCGAAGAGGAGGGAGGTGGGGAAAAAACAGCCATCAGGCTTTCCCGTTCCTGCCAAGGTTTTAATAGGTTGACATGGTATATTTGTTCAGGTTTCCGCCTACCGGGCTGCAATACTTTATAGTTAACCACCCCGACTCTTTCCTTTATCTCGTAGGGGCCTTGCCACTGAGCCAGGAATTTACTCTCCGCCGTGGGAATCAATACCAACACCCGATCCCCGGGATTAAAGGTCCGCACGGTGGCTTGTCTATTGTAGCGGCTGCTTTGCGCGGCCTGAGCCTCCTGTAAATGCTCCTTCACAATTGGCATGACCGCGCTTATGCGGTTCTGCATACCCAAAATGTGTTCAATCACACTTTTATGGGGGGTGGGCTCCTGCTCCCAGGTTTCTTTTGCCAGGTCCAACAATCCCCGGGGATGTCGCCCGTATAACAATTCAAAAGGCGAAAACCCCGTGGATGCCTGTGGCACCTCTCGTATGGCAAACATCAAATAGGGAAGCATCATATCCCAGTCTTTCCCGTCTTTGGAAATCACCCTTTTGAGCATGGTTTTCAGGGTTTTATTGAATCGTTCCACTAAACCATCCGTCTGAGGATGATACACAGACGTACGCAACTGCTTGATCTGGAGTAGCCGGCATAGCTCTTTGGTCACTTTAGACATGAATGGGGTCCCCTGATCCGTAAGGATCTCCTTGGGCAACCCCACCCGGCAGAACACAGCAAACAACTCCCGAGCTATAAGCTTGGCTGCAGTATGTCTGAGAGGTATCGCCTCTGGATACCGGGTGGCATAGTCAACGATCACTAGGATATGCTGGTGCCCTCGAGCAGACTTTACGAGGGGCCCCACCAGATCCATCCCTATCCGTTCAAAAGGGACTTCTATAATGGGTAACGGTACCAACGGACTGCGAAAGTGGGTCAGGGGTGCGGTAAGCTGACACTCCGGGCAGGTTTCGCAGAACCGTTTTACCTCCCCAAAGACCCCGGGCCAATAGAACCTTTGCAATATTCGCTCCTGCGTTTTCTTGACCCCTAGGTGACCACTCATCAGGTGTTTATGAGCCAAGTCGAGGACCCGCCGGCGATACGGCTGGGGCACCACCAACTGCTCTACCCCTACGCCCCGTATTTCATCTACCCGGTAGAGTAAATCCTGCTTAAGAGCGAAATGGGGGTATCTTACCTGGGCACCAGGCAGCTGTGCCACCCCGTCAACTACTGTCACCCGACTCCGGGCATGTATTAATGTAGGGTCCTGGAGTTGGGCTGTCCCAAACGTATCCGGGGACGCCTCCAACTCCGGGATGGGCTCGACCGTCTCAGCCTCTCCTGCCAATACCTCTAGGGGCGACCTATCAGGTTCACATCCTGTCCCTATCATGGGGACCCCTACGGCAGGCGTCCCGGATTCAGGATTGTAGGGCTCAGGTCCCGGACTGACCAATATCTGAGGGGACTTAGGAGGTCCCTTCCATAAAGTCCAAAAATAGGGCAGATCCCTTCCTAGGATCACATCATAGGGAAAAGTATTAATAAGTCCCACCTCATGTTGCACCTGACCGCAAGGTGCTGTGATGGTGACTATCCCCGTGGGATAGTCTCGGCGGTCCCCATGTATGCAAACCACCCCCACGGTACGTCCTGTGGCCTTTACTTTAGCCCTTAGGGTTGATCGCACAAGGGTCACTAAGCTTCCGGAATCCAACAAGCCTGTAACCGGACATCCATTCACCTGAATTTGGCACAAGTGGGGCTCAGTCTCTGGGTAGACCAGGTCAGCGGTACACATCACCTGAGCATACATTGAACCCCGCCGGGTAACCCCACAATCCATGGGCTCCGTGGTGAGTGGACACTGGGCTTCCATATGTCCCACCCGCTGGCACCGCCAACATCTAATAGGGAAGGACACCCCCTTGACGAGTTGTCGTTTAGGGTACATAGTTTTCCGGACCTCAGGGACGGAGGGTGCGGCTTCAGACGGGACGGTAGCGGACTCCCGCACCGGTGTCAGCGGTGGGTCCTTTGCCCTAGGCTTGGAGGGGCCGGACCGACGGGCGGTACGCAAAGTCTCAGTGTCCCGTATCAAGTCCTGCGTAGCCACATGCCGCTCTACCAGGGACACTAATTGGTCCAGGGTACTCGGGTCACCCTGTCCGACCCACCGTTGAATGGTGACGGGTAAAGTGCGCACAAAACGATCCACTACTACCCTTTCCACCATTTGCGCCGGGCTCAGAGTGTCAGGCTGCAACCACTTTTTTACAAGATGTAACAAGTCATAGGCCTGGGAGCGTACGGGTTTGGCTTCCTCAAAGAACCACTGATTTACCCGCTGAGCCCGTACATAGGTATTCACCCCCAACCGAGCCAGTATTTCGGCTTTCAGGGTCACATAGTCAATGGCGTCCTCGGTACAGAGGTCCAGGTATGCTTTTTGGGGTTCCCCCGTCAGATAGGGTGACAATACCTCAGCCCACTGCGGGGTCGGCAGCTTTTCCCGTTCGGCCACCCGTTCAAACACCGCCAGGAACGCTTCCACATCATCACCCGGGGTCATCTTTTGCAACGCTTGTCTCACCGCTTTCCGGACGCTGCCGTCGTCACCCGGTCCCGGGGTTGTTGCTGCCGGTCCGGCACGGATCGACTTGGCCAGGAGAACCATCTGTTCTTGGTGCCTTTTTTCCTGCAATTGCAAGGCTTGCTGCTGACGTGCATTGGCCTGCTCCATCTGTTCTTGGAATTTTTTTTCCTGCACTTGCAAGGATTGGAGCAGGTGTGCATTGGTCTGTTGCTGCTGTGCATTAGCCTGTTGCTGCTGTGCATTAGCCTGTTGCTGCTGTGCATTAGCCTGAGCCAAATGCTTTATTATGTCCTCCATGGCGTCGCCGGGTTTGGGCTGTAGTATAGCCGCTCGAATCCAGGACATGCGCAGCTGGGTCACCAGGGATGAATGCTACACCTCACCGGCTGTCATGCCCGCATTCTCCACCATATGTGAGGTAGCGTCGTCGGCTGCGCTGCAGAAGACACGGGATCCAGGCACCAAGGTTCACAGCACACGGTTTATTCCAAAGAAAAAGTCCACAATAGTACATATGTGCCTTTCCGGCAGAGAACTCAGGGAGATGTGATCACTCCCTCACACCCGGCACACCTGCCCTCCTTCCTGTTTCCATTTAACCCTTCCTTAAGCCTGTAGGGAAACAGCATTAACCCTGTAGTGGATTTACTTCCTATCATGGAGTGAGCACAACCGGGGCGAGACATACCGGCCGTCATAGATAACCCCGGTCACAGTCTCACAATATATACACACATATACATATATATACACATATACATATATATATATACACATATACATATATATATACACACATATACATATATATATACACATATACATATATATATATATATACACATATACATATATATTGTCACGAACAGCCGGGGAAGTCCCTCAGAAATCCGCAGCTGTTCACTGATTTGTTACACACGACTACTCTCTAGCGCCCCCCTTGTCTGCAGGCCACTTTTGGTACTGCAGGACAATGCATAAGATGAGGCTGCTGAGCTGATAATGCCAAATATTGGAGGTCTCACAGCAAGGGTAAATGTATATCTCTGATTCCTGCTAATGGAATATTTATATACCTCGGTACCCTTAATGATAGCACTCCAATAATTCTATGCAATAACAATTACGCTGCCACCACCCAGACTTTCTACAGGTAGCTGGGAACCCGTTTCAGATAGCATAAGGCCCTTCGGGGTTTTGGATTCGTATATAAAGCATAAGGAAAGAAACTCTTAAATTTTTATATATTTAATCCGAAAATAGGCAGTGTTTAAAGAATATACAGGAATTTACAAAAGGGAACAATACACATTACGGCATAACAGTTACATAAAATAAAAGGTATAAACGTGAAACTTACTAAGCTTGTGCCATAGAAGTGACGTCTGCTTAGGGAGTAGGAGGGAACTCCAAGAGATGTTAGAATCGGCCAGCATCACCCTTCATGATGCCCTCCTCGTGCTGACAGAGCCCCCAAGACAGGAACTGTCTCTTATGCTCTTGCTAGCCCCCCTTGCCTGTGACATCATTTTACAGTCACTTGTGGGCTGGGCTTGAGATGGTCACAAAGTTCCATAATTCTAGGGTTTTTCATATCTTTGCCCCTGGGTCACACAGGTGAAAGATATTAGCGTCATATTTAATATCTCGATTTTACAGTTACATTGATACCAAACACAACGCCTCTAGCACAATTTTACTGGCCAATACTAATTTGTCGTGATTCCGTCGATCTCCTCGTCAGGTGAGACGGTGCGCTGGGTTCCGCACGACGCAGGGATTCTGGCAATGTGTTTTTCATCTTTCTAGCATTAAAGTCGCACTTCAAAACCTGCTTTGGGAGTTTTCCCGCCAATATTACAAAGAATTGTCTTTCTCTGCAGCTTTTGGCTTTAGTTCTACCATCACCCAAAGTCATAAATACCTTAAGCTTCCAGGCCAATCAGATAATCGCCATGACGACCTGTAGCTGGTGAAGAAGAGGGGGATGAAGTCCCTTCAACAGCTCTACATGACACCTCCCCCTTTTTGAGGTAGCATGGGAGATTGATTTGCCAATCGTCTCCTAAGCCTACCTCGCTGGCATCCCCCTGCCGGGACAGCCCATCAGCGTTGCCATGCTCAACACCCTTCCTGTGTTGAATGGTAAAGTCATACTGCTGTAGTGCCAAGCTCCACCGCAGTAGCTTACCATTGTCGCCGGCCACCCGATGTAGCCAGCTGAGAGGGTTGTGGTCTGTCACTATGGTGAAGTTGCGTCCATATAGGTAGGGCTGCAGTTTCCGCAGGGCCCACACTATAGAGAGGCACTCCTTCTCCACAGTGGCGTAGGCCACTTCCCGGGATAAGAGCTTGCGGCTGAGAAACATCACCGGATGCTCTTCTCCCTTCCCATTTACCTGGCTGAGTACTGCACCAAGGCCAAACGCACTGGCATCTGTCTGAACTATGAACCGTCGGGTGAAGTCCGGAGCTTGTAGGATTGGGGAACTGGCGAGGGCAGCTTTTAGTGCCCTGAAGGACCGTTCACAGTCATCTGTCCAGGTGACTACTTGCGGTAGCTTCTTTTTGGTGAGGTCCGTCAACGGCTTAGCAAGAGCACTATAGTTAGGAACGAACTTCCTATAGTACCCTGCCGTACCCAAGAAGGACATCACCTGCTTCTTTGACTTGGGGGTAGGCCAGGAGGTGATGGCATCAACCTTCCCTGGCTCTGGTTTCAGGGTCCCGCCACCCACTCTGTGTCCAAGGTACTGTACCTCAGTCATGCCGATCTGACACTTCCCTGGCTTTATAGTAAGACCAGCGCTTTGGATCCGCCTGAGCACCTGCTCCAGGTGCCCCAGGTGTTCCTCCCAAGTGGGACTAAAGATGGCAATGTCATCCAGGTAAGCTACTGCAAACCCTCCTAGTCCCTCGAGCAGCTGGTCGACCAATCGCTGGAAAGTGGCAGGAGCATTTCTCATGCCAAAGGGCATGACAAGGGATTCATACAGCCCGAATGGGGTGATGAAGGCGGACCTTTCCTGTGCTTCCTTGGACATAGGAATCTGCCAGTACCCTCGACTCAGGTCCATGATGGTCAGGTACTGGGCCCCGGCTAAGCAATCCAGTAACTCGTCGATGCGTGGCATTGGGTACGCATCGGGTGCTGTGATTGCATTTAGCCTCCTGTAGTCCACACAAAACCGGGTTGTCCGGTCCTTTTTGGGAACCAAGACTACAGGCGAGGCCCATGCACTTTTGGACCTCTGGATCACTCCCAGGACTAGCATTTCATCGATCTCCCTTTTTATGTCCTTTTGTACCTCTAGGGAGACACGGTATGGGGGTTGACGAACTGGGGAATGACTCCCTGTGTCCACCTGGTGGGTGGCTAGGGATGTCTTCCCTGGGACATTCGTGAAGGTCATCAGGTAGGGCCGGAATACCTCCCGCAGCTGGGACTTTTGGTCCAAGGATAGCTGTGGGTTGAATGCCGCCTCCTCGATAGACCCTCCATCCCGGGCTGAGGCGAGCAAGTCCACCAAGACTTCACTTTCGCCTTCCTCGGGAAGACTACACACAGGAAGAGCAAAGGCTTCCCTGTCATGATGAGCTTTCATCATGTTGACATGGAAGACCTTTTGCCTCTTCCTGGCATGGTCGATGGTGACCACATAGTTTACGTCATTGAGGCGCTGATGCACCAGGTATGGACCCTCCCAGGCCGCCTGAAGCTTGTTCTGGGTCATTGGAACCAGGACCCACACCTTCTGACCCACTTCATACACCCGCTCTCGAGCGTGTTGGTCGTACCATCGCTTCTGGCTGGCCTGGGCTTGCGCCATATTCTCATGCACCATCTGCGTCATTGACTGCATCTTGTCACGGAGCCGAATGACATACTCCACAACGGACACTTCTGGGGAATTCAGTTCCTCTTCCCAGGATTCCCTTACCAGACCAAGAGGCCCCCGGACTCGTCTGCCATACAGGAGCTCGAAGGGGGAAAACCCCGTTGAGGCCTGTGGTACCTCTCTGTAGGCAAACAGCAGGTGTGAGAGATACCGCTCCCAGTCGCGTCCATGTGACTCAACCAGCATCTTAAGCATCTGCTTAAGTGTACCATTAAATCGCTCACACAAACCATTGGTCTGTGGGTGATAAGCGCTTGATATCAGATGCCGCACCTGCATTTTCTTACAGAGAGCCTCCATTAGACGAGACATGAACTGAGTCCCCTGGTCGGTAAGCATCTCCCTGGGAAATCCTACTCGGGAGAATATGGTCAAGAGGGCATCTGCCACCTTATCGGCTCTAACTGAGGACAGAGCCACTGCCTCCGGATACCGGGTAGCATAGTCTACCACAGTAAGGACGAACCGTTTTCCAGAGCTGCTGGGGACGGCCAGAGGCCCGACAATGTCCACAGCGACCCTCTGGAAAGGCTCCTCTATCACCGGCAAAGAGATCAGGGGAGCTTTGGGAGCAGGCCCTGACTTTCCCACTCTTTGACATGTGATGCAGGAGCGGCAGTAGTTGGCAACATCTGTCCCCATTTTGGGCCAATAGAAGTGGTGAGACAGCCGGGCCTTGGTTTTGCTAACCCCCAAGTGTCCGGCGAGTGGGATCTCATGGGCAATCCGCAGCAACTCACTCCTAAAGCGTTGAGGCACCACCAGCTGTTTTTCCTTCAGCCACTCTTGTTGGGGGTTACAGGGAATTGTCTCCCGGTACAACTTTCCCTGGTCCCAGAATACCTTCTCCTTATCGGTCTCGGAAGAGGGCTTCTCTGCGAGGTCCCTTAACGTCTTTAGACTGGCATCAGTTCGTAGAGCCACCTGAAACTCTTGGCTAGAGGCAGCCAAAAGTGACGTTAAGGTTCCAACCTCACCGGGACCCTCTGGGACCTGCTCTGGGTCCATCACCAGTTCCGTTATCCCTCTGGGTGAAGAGGTGTCAGAAGGCAGGGTTTCATTTGCGTTCTGGGCACTCTGACTGCGGGTGACAGCACCGATGAAGGCTGTCTCCCCGGGGAATAACCACTCTTCCCCATCAGCCTGACAGGTACTACTGGCTGTGTCACTGTCCGCTGTGACACTGCTCAGCTGCATTTGGCCACTGTCCTCGTGGTTCTCATGTCTGCCTCCATCTCTGTCAGCACAGACACTTGCTACCTTGGGGTTGTCCTCAGCCACGTCACCCTGCCGCGTGGCATGGCTGAGTTCCCCTGTACAAATCTCCACTTTATTACCATGCACAACATTTGTAATTACGTTCTGGGTATCCGCATTCGGGTCGCATGACTTATCAACAACATTTGCATCACATGATTTAACAACATTTGCATCACATGACTGATCAACAACATTTGTATCACATGACGTTTTGGATTCGGGAGGATCATCAGGGAGAAATTGTGCAACTAATCGCCCCAGATCAGTCCCCAATAAAACATTGGTTGGTAGATGTTCATCCACCCCCACTTCCCTCCACCCTCTCCCAGCACCCCAGTCGAGGGGAATCAGGGCCATTGGGAAGGAGTGGTGGACACCCCCCGCCAAGGCGACAGTCAGGAGTTTTCCCGGGATAAAGTTTTCAGGGGGTACCAGTTCAGGGCGGACCAGTGTTCTGTCGGCCCCAGTGTCCTTGAGCCCCACAGTGGGGGTTCCGCCTACGGTGACAGGGTGTAGGTTTTCGCAGGCCCTACCACCCGCCTTCCTTGCCAAAAGGACAGTTCCAGTGGGCCCTTGGGCCTTGGATGTGGGGTTCCTCTTCTGCCTCTCTGGGCAACCAGAGCTGAGGTGTCCAGGCAGGTTGCAGGAAAAACACCTGCGAGTGTCAGAGGTGGGCCGGGCACTGGTGGATGAAACAGGACCTACGGGAGGTCGGCTGGTAGGGGCAGGGGTGGTTGTAGTTGTCATCTTACCCCCTTTCCAGCTAGTGGTGGACGGCTTCCGCACCTCCGATGCACGGTTGGCCACATAGTCGTCGGCAATCTGGGCTGCTTTTGAGGCCTCCTTGGGCTCTCGGTCCATAACAAACTGTCGAACCTCCACAGGACAGACATGTAGGAGTTGGTCCTTCACCATGAGGTCCTTTAACTCCTCAAAGGTTGTAACGGACAGTCCTTGGATCCACTGGTCAAAGGTGC
>NW_027442064.1:155000-160000 GCF_048569485.1 Anomaloglossus baeobatrachus | reverse complement strand
CCCACACTTTTATGTTGAAAATGTATTAAAATTTAACTGAGCAACATAACTTGTTGGTTTGTAAGATTTATGCATCTGTTAATAAATCCTGCTCTTGTTTGAAGTTTGCAGGCTTCTAACTTATTTGCATCTTATCAAACCTGCTAAATCTGCAGGGGGTTGAAGACTACTTGTAGGCACTGTAATATATTATATACATATATTATATATATATATATATATATATATATATTATATATATACATATATTATATATATATACATACATTATATATATACATACATATACATATATACATATACATATATACATATATACATATATATAAAGAGAATTTTGTTACCGTAAATTCTTTTTCTTATAGTTCCGTCATGGGAGACCCAGACCATGGGGTGTATAGCTTCTGCCTCCGGAGGACACACACAGTACTACACTCAAACGTGTAGCTCCTCCCTCTTAGCATATACACCCCCTGCTAGCCAGTCCTAGCCAGTTTAGTGCAAAAGCTGAAGGAGGACATCCACCCACAAGTAGAGAGAGTAAAACCCAGAACAACCGGAACCTCTGTCTGCAACAACAGCAGCCGGTGAAGACACACGGAACAAGAAACCTGCCAACAGGCAATAGGGAGGGTGCTGGGTCTCCCATGACGGAACTATAAGAAAAAGAATTTACGGTAAGTAACAAAATTCTCTTTTTCTTTATCGTTCCTATGGGAGACCCAGACCATGGGACGTTCTAAAGCAGTCCATGGGTGGGAATAAATAGACAACTGAGAAGTAGGCGAAACCTAACTTCACAAATGGGCGACAGCCGCCTGAAAAATGCGTCTGCTTAAGCCCGCGTCTGCCGAAGCATGAGCCTGCATTGGGTAGTGCTTCGAAAAGGTATGCAGACTAATCCAAGTGGCAGTCTGACAGACCTGGTGAGCCGTAGCCTGGTGCCTGAAAGCCCAAGAGGCACCGACAGCTCTGGTCAAGTGTGCCCTGATCCCCGCCGGGGAACGGGGAAGGCACTTGAGTACACTGGTAGGCATCGGAAATGGCCGACCTAAGACGAACCAGGGTCGGCGTAGATGCCGAGAGACCGCTACGCTGACTAGTGGTCAGCACCAGAGAGAGGTGCACCGCCTAATAACAGCGGTGCGAGACACATAGATCCGGAGCGCCCGCACCAGATCCAGGATATGCAACGCTTTTTCAAAGCGATGAACAGGAGCCGGACAACCACCTTAGGGAGAAAGTCCGGAGTCGGACGGAGACCACCTTGTCTTGATGAAAAACCAAAAAAGGGGGTGACTCCGAAGAGAGTGCAGCCAAAACAGAGACTCTCTTGAGGGAAATTATGGCCACTAGAAAGACCACTTTCTGTGAAAAACGAAACAAAGAAACCTCCCTAAGAGGCTCAAAGGGGGGTTTCCGGAAACCGTGAGGACCGGATTAAGGTCCCAGGGCTCCATAGGCCGCCGGTAAGGCGGAATAATGTGAGATGCGCCCTTGAAGGAGCGCACCTGAGCCAGCCGGACGATACGCCGCTGGCACACACTGACAGAGCCAAGAGCTGTCCCTTAAAGAGGGATAGTCCTAAGCTGTAGACCGGACTGTAGAAGGGACAGGAGGGTCGGCAAGGCCAAAAAGCCAAGGACACTTCGGAGCTCGAGTCATAGTGGAGATGACTTCAGGAGGGATACCAGAAGTCGTCAAGATCCAGGACTCAAGAGCCACGCCGTCAATCTGAGAATCCAGAATTCTGGCGGAAAAAACTGACTCTTTGAGAGAAGGTCTGGACGGTCCGGAAGATGCCATGGCAACACTACGGACAGACGGAGCAGGTCAGGGTACCAAGCTTGCCTGGGCCAGTCTGGAGTATGAGAATGACCCGACGGCCCTCCTTACTGATCTTGCGCAGGATTCTGGGCAAGAGCTAGAGGGTGAAACACGTAAGACAGACGAAGCTGGGACCAAACATGCACCAGTGCGTCTGCCGCAAAAACCTGAGGATCGTGGACCGCGGATGGACAGCTGAGATAATCTGCCTCGCAGTCTTCACGTCTGGGATGTGGGCTGCGGATATGGTGGACTAGGAGTCCTTCGTCCACTGAAGAATGCGTTGAGCCTCCAACATTGCCAGGCGGCTGAGTGTGCCGCCCTGGAGGTTGATGTAGGTAAACGCTGTCACGTCGTCTGACTGGACTCGAATGTGCCCAGCCGCCAACAGATGGTGAAAGGCTTAGAGAGCTAGAAACACAGCTCTGATTTCCAGCACATTGATCCAGAGGGCTGATTCGGACAGAGTCCAAGCGCCCTGCGCTCCATGGTGGAGAAATACTGCTCCCCAGTCGGATAGACTAGTATCCTGGTGAGGATCACCCGGGACGGGGCCAGGAAGGAGCGTCCCTGAGACAGAGTGGCCGAAGCCACCACTGAAACGAGCCCCTGGTCTGTGGCGAAGCCACCACCCCGTGGAAGGAGGAAGTTCGCTTGTTCCAACAGCGGAAAATATCCAGCCTCCGAGGACGCAGGAGAAACTGGGCAAGGGAATCGCTTCCATTGACGCCACCATATGATCCAGTACCTGTATTCGGTGCCTGATGGAACGACGTCGACCGCCAGCAGAGGGACTACTGTTTGACTAAGGGCAGCTTCACAAGTGCCGACAGTCTCGAATTGCGTCCCTGGGTACGTGAACTTCTGGTTCGAAGTCAGAGTGGTCTTGGACAGAATGACAAGCCACCCGAATTGGATAGCGTGGCGAGAGTGAGCGAGGCACTCTGCTAAGAGTCTGCACTGGATGAAGCCCCGACAAGAAGGCCGTTCAGGGCAAAAGATCACTGCCAACCCCTAGAGGTGCAGGACCCTAATCACAGCTGCCCCAACCTTGAGAGTACTCGAGGGGCCATGGCTAACCCCAAGGGAAGAGCCACGAATTGGACCACTCCGATTGCAAAATGTAGCCAACGCTGCTGAGAAGCTGCGATTGGCACATGCAGATAGACATCTCTGATGTCGATGGATGCTAGGGAATGTCCTTGGGTTATCAATTGATCCGGTGAAAACACACGGAACAAGACCGAGACTCCATGTGAAAAAGCCGCACCTGAACATGCTTGAAAAGCTTGAGATCCAGGTCGGAAGTACCCGCCCTCTATGGGGACTAGGAATAGATTTAAGCAGAAATCTCAGAACCGTTCCCAGTTGGGAACCGGTACAATTACTCCATTGGCCTGCAAGAATGCCACGGCCTGTGAGAAGGCGGCGGCCTTGGAGCAGGGGGGAGTTGACAGAAAAAATCTGTTTGGCGGGTGGATAGAAGTCTATCCTGTAGCCATGGAGATGTAATCCCGCACCCACTGATCGGAGACGTGTTAAAACCATACGTCGCCAAAGTGGGAGAGCCTGCCACCGACCAAGGACGTTGCTGGCGTGGCCAGATAGCCCGGAGGAACCTGACTTAGTGGCAGCATCTCCTGCGGTTTCTGAAGACGCGGCTTCGAGCACCATTTGGGTTTACGATCCTCGGCCGAACTAGTGGACGAGGCCGAGGGCTTAGAAAACGATCAGATGGAGGAACGCAAGAACGAAAACCTCCACTGATTCCTGCCCTGGACAGGTTTCCTTTAGGATTGTGGCATGGAAGAACTCTTCCCGCCAAAAGCTTCCTTAACAATTTCATCCAGTTGTTTTCGAAAGACTGGTCCCAACAAAAGGGAGCCCAGCAAGGAACTTCTATAGAAGCATCTGCCTTCCACTTCCGAAGCCACAGGAGCCTGCGGATAGCGAGGAAATTAGCCGAGGCCACCGCGGTGCGGTGAGAGTCTCCAGCATGGCAGACATGGCATAGGATGAAAAAGGCTGAATCTGGAAGTTCAGGCAACCATTTCGGGCATAGAGTCCCTGTGAGGGAATGCATCTCCTCTAGAGAAGCAGAGAAGGCTACGAAAGCCCGCACTGCTATAAGCTGAGGAGAACGAAGCTCCTGCCGCCCCTATACAGATTTGGCCAGAAGGACAACCTGGTGGACAGCAAAACTATAAATGAGGAGCCATCAGCCACTGATATAACGGTCCGGGCTGAGCCACCCTTGGTGAATGAGCCCACTCCTTGACCACCACTGGTGGAAAGGGAAACAGTCATCAGAACCACGCTTCATGGGAAGCGTCTGTCAGAGCAGACTCTGGGCTTGGTCACAGAGGCCTGAAAAACTGGAGTGGTTAAGGAACACACTCCTTGTTCTCTTAGGCAAGGTAACTCCGGCGGATTAAGGTCCAGTACAAAATTAATGTACAGTGGGATCCTTATAGAGGCGCCGTCAGCCACTGATACAACTATCCGGGCTGAAAGTCTAGACACCGGAGGGACCACCCTTGGCGAATTAGCTCACTCCTTGACCACCTCTGGTGGGAGGGAGAAACAGTCATCAGAACTCCGCTTTGGGGTCTGACAGGACAGGCTGTGGGCCTGGACACAGTGGGCTGAAAACTAGAGTGGTTAAGGAACACACTCCTTGTTCTGTTTAAGGTATACTGATGCCTTTCTGCCAGCGGGGAATGCTCCCCTGATACAGGCGGATGGAGGTCCAGTACAAGTATAATGGACGCAATCCAATCATTAGCATCTGCTTCACCTTCGGACAGATCAATGGTACATAAAGTAGCGTCCGAGCCCCTGGTAGAGACATCCTCCTCGTCCAGTGAGTCAGCTCGTGAATCAGAGCTGCGGGACGGGGAAGGACAGGGGATCCTGCGTCTCCATTTTAGGAGGACGGGGTCTGAGACCAGAAGGAGAGTCCTCTGTGAGCTTTGCTGAGCGAGTAGCAGCAGAAACACCCTGAGAAGGGGGCTAATGCATGCTCAGCAGAGTCCGGGACAGGTCGTCCCCTGGAAAGAGCGGATTCTGCCCAAACCGGGGGTTCAGCCACCGAAGCCGGAGCAGCTGGAGGGACCACTGATGAGCCTCCAGGCTGACCCTGCGTCTCCTGTGTTTATGTGCTCGGTACAGGC
>NW_027442064.1:142500-147500 GCF_048569485.1 Anomaloglossus baeobatrachus | reverse complement strand
AAATACCTTAAGCTTCCATGCCAATCAGATAATCGCCATGACGACCTGTGGCTGGTGAAGAAGAGGGGGATGAAGTCCCTTCAACAGCTCTACATGACACCTCCCCCTTTTTGAGGTAGCATGGGAGATTGATTTGCCAATCGTCTCCTAAGCCTACCTCGCTGGCATCCCCCTGCCGGGACAGCCCATCAGCGTTGCCATGCTCAACACCCTTCCTGTGTTGAATGGTAAAGTCATACTGCTGTAGTGCCAAGCTCCACCGCAGTAGCTTACCATTGTCGCCGGCCACCCGATGTAGCCAGCTGAGAGGGTTGTGGTCTGTCACTATGGTGAAGTTGCGTCCATATAGGTAGGGCTGCAGTTTCCGCAGGGCCCACACTATAGAGAGGCACTCCTTCTCCACAGTGGCGTAGGCCACTTCCCGGGATAAGAGCTTGCGGCTGAGAAACATCACCGGATGCTCTTCTCCCTTCCCATTTACCTGGCTGAGTACTGCACCAAGGCCAAACGCACTGGCATCTGTCTGAACTATGAACCGTCGGGTGAAGTCCGGAGCTTGTAGGATTGGGGAACTGGCGAGGGCAGCTTTTAGTGCCCTGAAGGACCGTTCATAGTCATCTGTCCAGGTGACTACTTGCGGTAGCTTCTTTTTGGTGAGGTCCGTCAACGGCTTAGCAAGAGCACTATAGTTAGGAACAAACTTCCTATAGTACCCTGCCGTACCCAAGAAGGACATCACCTGCTTCTTTGACTTGGGGGTAGGCCAGGAGGTGATGGCATCAACCTTCCCTGGCTCTGGTTTCAGGGTCCCGCCACCCACTCTGTGTCCAAGGTACTGTACCTCAGTCATGCCGATCTGACACTTCCCTGGCTTTATAGTCAGACCAGCGCTTTGGATCCGCCTGAGCACCTGTTCCAGGTGCCCCAGGTGTTCCTCCCAAGTGGGACTAAAGATGGCAATGTCATCCAGGTAAGCTACTGCAAACCCTCCTAGTCCCTCGAGCAGCTGGTCGACCAATCGCTGGAAAGTGGCAGGAGCATTTCTCATGCCAAAGGGCATGACAAGGGATTCATACAGCCCGAATGGGGTGATGAAGGCGGACCTTTCCTGTGCTTCCTTGGACATAGGAATCTGCCAGTACCCTCGACTCAGGTCCATGATGGTCAGGTACTGGGCCCCGGCTAAGCAATCCAGTAACTCGTCGATGCGTGGCATTGGGTACGCATCGGGTGCTGTGATTGCATTTAGCCTCCTGTAGTCCACACAAAACCGGGTTGTCCGGTCCTTTTTGGGAACCAAGACTACAGGCGAGGCCCATGCACTTTTGGACCTCTGGATCACTCCCAGGACTAGCATTTCATCGATCTCCCTTTTTATGTCCTTTTGTACCTCTAGGGAGACACGGTATGGGGGTTGACGAACTGGGGAATGACTCCCTGTGTCCACCTGGTGGGTGGCTAGGGATGTCTTCCCTGGGACATTCGTGAAGGTCATCAGGTAGGGCCGGAATACCTCCCGCAGCTGGGACTTTTGGTCCAAGGATAGCTGTGGGTTGAATGCCGCCTCCTCGATAGACCCTCCATCCCGGGCTGAGGCGAGCAAGTCCACCAAGACTTCACTTTCGCCTTCCTCGGGAAGACTACACACAGGAAGAGCAAAGGCTTCCCTGTCATGATGAGCTTTCATCATGTTGACATGGAAGACCTTTTGCCTCTTCCTGGCATGGTCGATGGTGACCACATAGTTTACGTCATTGAGGCGCTGATGCACCAGGTATGGACCCTCCCAGGCCGCCTGAAGCTTGTTCTGGGTCATTGGGACTAGGACCCACACCTTCTGACCCACTTCATACACCCGCTCTCGAGCGTGTTGGTCGTACCATCGCTTCTGGCTGGCCTGGGCTTGCGCCATATTCTCATGCACCATCTGCGTCATTGACTGCATTTTGTCACGGAGCCGAATGACATACTCCACAACGGACACTTCTGGGGAATTCAGTTCCTCTTCCCAGGATTCCCTTACCAGACCAAGAGGCCCCCGGACTCGTCTGCCATACAGGAGCTCGAAGGGGGAAAACCCCGTTGAGGCCTGTGGTACCTCTCTGTAGGCAAACAGCAGGTGTGAGAGATACCGCTCCCAGTCGCGTCCATGTGACTCAACCAGCATCTTAAGCATCTGCTTAAGTGTACCATTAAATCGCTCACACAAACCATTGGTCTGTGGGTGATAAGCGCTTGATATCAGATGCCGCACCTGCATTTTCTTACAGAGAGCCTCCATTAGACGAGACATGAACTGAGTCCCCTGGTCGGTAAGCATCTCCCTGGGAAATCCTACTCGGGAGAATATGATCAAGAGGGCATCTGCCACCTTATCGGCTCTAACTGAGGACAGAGCCACTGCCTCCGGATACCGGGTAGCATAGTCTACCACAGTAAGGACGAACCGTTTTCCAGAGCTGCTGGGGACGGCCAGAGGCCCGACAATGTCCACAGCGACCCTCTGGAAAGGCTCTTCTATCACCGGCAAAGAGATCAGGGGAGCTTTGGGAGCAGGCCCTGACTTTCCCACTCTTTGACATGTGATACAGGAGCGGCAGTAGTTGGCAACATCTGTCCCCATTTTGGGCCAATAGAAGTGGTGAGACAGCCGGGCCTTGGTTTTGCTAACCCCCAAGTGTCCGGCGAGTGGGATCTCATGGGCAATCCGCAGCAACTCACTCCTAAAGCGGTGAGGCACCACCAGCTGTTTTTCCTTCAGCCACTCTTGTTGGGGGTTACAGGGAATTGTCTCCCGGTACAACTTTCCCTGGTCCCAGAATACCCTCTCCTTATCGGTCTCGGAAGAGGGCTTCTCTGCGAGGTCCCTTAACGTCTTTAGACTGGCATCAGTTCGTAGAGCCACCTGAAACTCTTGGCTAGAAGCAGCCAAAAGTGACGTTAAGGTTCCAACCTCACCAGGACCCTCTGGGACCTGCTCTGGGTCCGTAACCAGTTCCGTTATCCCTCTGGGTGAAGAGGTGTCAGCAGGCAAGGTTTCATTTGCGTTCTGGGCACTCTGACTGCGGGTGACAGCACCGATGAAGGCTGTCTCCCCGGGGAATAACCACTCTTCCCCATCAGCCTGACAGGTACTACTGGCTGTGTCACTGTCCGCTGTGACACTGCTCAGCTGCATTTGACCACTGTCCTCGTGGTTCTCATGTCTGCCTCCATCTCTGTCAGCACAGACACTTGCTACCTTGGGGTTGTCCTCAGCCACGTCACCCTGCCGCGTGGCATGGCTGAGTTCCCCTGTACAAACCTCCACTTTATTACCATGCACAACATTTGTAATCACGTTCTGGATATCCGCATTCGGGTCGCATGACTTATCAACAACATTTGCATCACATGATTTAACAACATTTGCATCACATGACTGATCAACAACATTTGTATCACATGACTTTTTGGATTCGGGAGGATCATCAGGGAGAAATTGTGCAACTAATCGCCCCAGATCAGTCCCCAATAAAACATTGGTTGGTAGATGTTCATCCACCCCCACTTCCCTCCACCCTCTCCCAGCACCCCAGTCGAGGGGAATCAGGGCCATTGGGAAGGAGTGGTGGACACCCCCCGCCAAGGCGACAGTCAGGAGTTTTCCCGGGATAAAGTTTTCAGGGGGTACCAGTTCAGGGCGGACCAGTGTTCTGTCGGCCCCAGTGTCCTTGAGCCCCACAGTGGGGGTTCCGCCTACGGTGACGGGGTGTAGGTTTTCGCAGGCCCTACCACCCGCCTTCCTTGCCAAAAGGACAGTTCCAGTGGGCCCTTGGGCCTTGGATGTGGGGTTCCTCTTCTGCCTCTCTGGGCAACCAGAGCTGAGGTGTCCAGGCAGGTTGCAGGAAAAACACCTGCGAGTGTCAGAGGTGGGCCGGGCACTGGTGGATGAAACAGGACCTACGGGAGGTCGGCTGGTAGGGGCAGGGGTGGTTGTAGTTGTCATCTTACCCCCTTTCCAGCTAGTGGTGGACGGCTTCCGCACCTCCGATGCACGGTTGGCCACATAGGCGTCGGCAATCTGGGCTGCTTTTGAGGCCTCCTTGGGCTCTCGGTCCATAACAAACTGTCGAACCTCCACAGGACAGACATGTAGGAGTTGGTCCTTCACCATGAGGTCCTTTAACTCCTCAAAGGTTGTAACGGACAGTCCTTGGATCCACTGGTCAAAGGTGCGCTGGAGCCCACCCTCCAAATCGCTGTAGCTGTCATGAGGTCCGAGCTGGAGGGTCCGGAATTTTTTTCGGTACACCTCCGGAGTCAGCTGATACTTCCGTACTAGGGCCTGCTTTATGGCCCCATAGTCTCCACTCTGCTCTTGAGGGAGACTGGCAAACGCGTCCAGGGCCTTGCCTCGCAGCCCTGGGGTTAAGTATTGTGCCCATTGTGTTGAGGGCAACTGGTACTGCAAGCAAGTCTTTTCAAATCCCCTCAGAAAGGTGTCCAAATCCCCGTCCTTTTCCATCACAAGAAAGTGCTCCGGTCGGGGCTTAAAGCTGCTGGCATTATTGGACTCACCGTTTAGTGAGGAAGATGTCTGCTGCCGGGCTTTGAGGATATTCAATTCATGGTCTCTCTGGGCTTGGCGCTCTCGCTCGGCTCTCTCAGCCTCTCGCTCGGCCTGAGCCTGGCGCTCGGCTCTCTCAGCCTCTCGCTCGGCTCTCTCAGCCTCTCGATATTGCTGAATGAGGTTTAGCCGTCCCTGCCGGTCATCTGCAGCGAATTGTTGTAGAGCCATCTTCAGGAAAGAGTCCATGTTGCCCCGGTCACTGCTCTGGCTTGCAGTTGATGGTGGGGACTCTGCAGAAGCACTATCCTGGGCTTGGCTTGCCTCCTCTTCTCCAGCACTGGGGGAATGAACGTGCTCTGCGTCCCATTGTAAAAGTTCTTTAATGAGGTCTTGCCTCGTTTTGCCATGGCCATCAATCAACTTGGATCTGCAGAGTGCAGCAAGAACT
>NW_027442064.1:135000-137500 GCF_048569485.1 Anomaloglossus baeobatrachus | reverse complement strand
CTTATTGCTAAATCATTACCACCTAAATGGATAAGTAAGACGTCCGGGGGGCGGTAGAACTCCACATGATACTGGATTTCTTTCAACAGCTGATGCCACTGCATTCCCCTCTTTCCTATCCATGTCACCCGTGCCAAGGAACTGGGCAACCCCAACTGTTTACCATTAGGCCTGACTGCTGCACGTAAGGCCCCCCAAAAAACAAATGAATGTCCCATGATCCAAACCAGGCATTGCTGTTCAGCTAAAACAAAAACAAAAACACAATTATCACACAATTGTCTAAATGAAGACACAACTACTATAAGATTACCAAAATGTACGCATATATATATACATGTACGCCATTTATAATAAATGCAATCTAATGTAACTTTTAAATCTGCTCGATTCCCATCTCCCGATTTTTTTAACTATGTCAGGCTCTAAGCCCCATCTAGCAGCTTCTGTGGCTGCTCCTATCCTAAATGAGTGTGAAGTGAATGCATTTGGAGACTCTCCCAATATTGTCAGGCATTTTTTAAGAACTGCTGTGAATTGAAATTGTGACAATGACTTACAATCCTCATGAATTAGTAATGAACCTTGGATATTTGGCCTTATTGAGACATAGTTTCTAAAACAGATGACCGGGCAGGCCCTGGAACCGCTTAAAGGAAACAATGTGATCCATTTTCCTCTACCCTGTTGATCAGTTTTTGACTTTGCCAGAAAACATTCCAATCTGTCTGTGTACTGATGCATGTCCTCGGCTTGTAGACCCCCACTTCTGGTGGAGCTACTCGACACTAACTCGCTGATTCTAAAAGCTCCAAAAAAAGGCCAGTGTGAATGCACAACTAAAGAGTAACACTTCAAACGGACTGCTCCAGACTCGGCCTAGTACACTCAGTATCTGCTGCAATAACTGGAAAGAAATCGGACGCCGTTTATCTCTGGTCTTCTTACAACTTTTTCTGTAACCCTTTAGGGCCTGCTTAACTAAAAAATGCTTTGTGTAATCAGTGACGTCGTGCAACTTAAACCAAAAAGCTAATCCAGACATTTTACTATCAATACTGGACAATAAAGTACCGTCTACAAAGGCCCTGCTAATGTAAAATAACAACAAGGAAACATTGTCATGTACACTGGCATCATGTGCCACTAGAGCACACAAGTCTTCCCATTCCCTCCATGCTGACTGGTACTTCTGCCATGTGCTTACACCCACAGACCGTTCTATCAGAGCGTATGCGGTGTCACTGGCAGTGACCACAGAAAATCCGGACACTTCTTGCCTTGTACCTCTGCCATCGGGGCTAACGAACGGAATCTGTCCCACTGAAAACGAGACAGAGCATCAGCCACAGAATTGCAAACACCGGGGACATGCACAGCTGTAATCTGACAATTTGACTTTAAACAGCGCAGCACTAGATGACGCAGCAACGTAACAACAGGCAGGGAAGAAGCTGATTGTTTGTTGATGACTTCTACAACTCCCAAATTATGACAATGAAATCTCACTTTTCGGTTTTGGAAAATATTGCACCAAATTTCACAAGCAACCACTATGGGGAACAATTCAAGGAGTACTAAGTTTCGTGTTAACCCATTGTTTCTCCAACTCTCTGGCCACCTATCTGCACACCACTGTCCAGAACAATATGCTCCAAAACCAGTTGACCCCGCTGCATCAGTGTGGATGTCTAGATCAAAATTTGAAACCGGTGGTCTGATCCACAATGACCTCCCATTAAACTCCATTAAGAACTGTTCCCATACCGCCAGATCGTCCTTTAATGTTCTAGCCAGCCGCACAAAGTGATGTGGAAAGGTTATGCCTGAGGTAGCTGCAGCTAGGCGCCTACAAAAACTCTACCCATTGGAATAATGCGACACGCAAAGTTCATTTTTCCTAACAGCGATTGTAGATCCTTTAATCTGATCTTACGGTGAGATCTAGCTTCTCTGACTGCCTCCAGCAGATCACTGACCTTGTCATCCGGTAATCTGCACTCCATTGTCTCACTGTCAATCAAAATTCCTAAAAACTTGATAAGTGTAGACGGGCCTTCTGTTTTATCTGATGCTAACGGTACTCCGAAACGCTTAAAAACCGACTGAATCGCTGACAATAATGAAGCACAAACAAATGACTTTGGTGGACCTATACATAGGAAATCATCTAGATAATGCAGGACAGAACGCACGCCGGCTTCCTTCTTTACTACCCACTCCAAAAATGTGCTAAATGATTCAAACAAGGAGCATGAGATGGAGCAGCCCATGGGTAAACACAAGTCTACATAAAACCTTCCCTGCCACTGACAACCCAAGAGATGGAAGCTTTCTGGATGGACTGGTAAGAGTCTAAAGGCAGCTTCAATGTCTGTTTTTGCCATTAAAGCTCCTCTGCCGTACTTCTGAACCCATGCAATCGCTGTATCAAATGAAGTATACGAGACTGTGCAAAGTTCCTGATCGATTCCATCATTAACTGAGCTTCCATGACGGA
>NW_027442064.1:117500-127500 GCF_048569485.1 Anomaloglossus baeobatrachus | reverse complement strand
GACAGCTCCCAGTCCATAAGCAGAGGCATCCGTTTGCACAATGAATCTCCTCTTGTAGTCTGGAGCAGCCAGGACAGGATCGCAGATCAAAGCATCCTTCAGCCGGTTAAAAGCCTCATCACAGGCTGGAGTCCAGATCACCAGCCGGGGCATTGTTTTCTTGGTCAGGTCGGTAAGAGGCTTGGCCACAGTACTGAAATGAGAAACAAATTTTCGGTAATAACTGGCAGTGCCCAGAAAAGCCATAACTTGTTTCTTAGTTTGGGGTACAGGCCAGTCTCTAATAGCCTGGATTTTGGCAGGCTCAGGTCGGAGCTTCCCTCCTCCCACTCTATGTCCTAGGTACTGGACTTCCCCCATCCCCAATTGGCATTTATCGGGTCGAATAGTTAGGCCGGCTGCAAGAATCAGGTCCAAAATAATGGCTACTTGATTCAGATGTTCCTCCCATGTGTGGCTGAAGACGGCGATATCATCCAAGTAGGCACAAGCAAAGTCATCACATCCCCGGAGGATCTGATCCACCATTCTCTGGAAGGTGGCCGGGGCATTTTTCATTCCAAAAGGCATGCTTAGAAATTCATACAGACCAAAGGGGGTTATAAAAGCGGACCGTTCTCTCCCTTCATCCGTTAGAGGGATCTGCCAGTATCCCTTACTGAGATCCAAGGTAGTGACATATCGGGACCCAGCCAGTCGGTCTAGAAGTTCGTCAATACGAGGCATTGGGTAAGGATCGCTGACGGTATGGTCGTTTAGTCGCCGATAGTCCACACAAAATCGAGTACTCCCATCCTTCTTGGGTACTAACACCACAGGGGAGGCCCAAGGGCTATGGGAGGCCTGGATTACCCCAAGCTGTAACATCTCCTCCAGTTCGTGCTGCATGGTGTTTCGAACTGATTCAGGTACCCGGTAAGGAGCCAGTTGTATGGGACGGATGCCCTGAGTGTCCACATGATGTTGGGTGACGGTGGTTCGACCTGGTTGGGATGAGAAAGCAGCCCGTCTCTGTTGAAGCACTTCCAGCATCTGGATTTTCTGTAAGGAGTCCAGGTAATCTCCCAGGGAAACCTGTTCCACAGTGGATGGGGCTCTCGCTGCTTCCACGAGATCAGGTAGAGAGTCCTCATCCTCTTGACCATCTTCTGAAGCCAACCGACAGCTTGCTATCATTGGAATGTTCCGGTCATGGTACTCCTTAATCATATTCACATGGACAGTCTTTTGCCTTAACCCCTGATCATCTAAAGCAAGAAGGTAATTGGTATCATTCAGTTTTCTGAGAACCCGGAAGGGACCCTCCCATGTGGTCTGCAGTTTATTCTGCCGATGGGGAACAATCATTAAGACTTGTTGTCCTTCTACAAACTCCCGATAGCGTGCGTTACGGTCATACCATGTCTTCTGTCTGGTTTGAGCCATACGCAAATGACTCTGTGCAAAACTAGCAAGTTGGGCCAAGGTTTCTCGCAGCTTTAGGACATAAGGGACAACAGGGGTTCCTGTATCTTCAACTTGCCCCTCCCAGTATTCCTTGAGCAGGGTTAAGGGTCCTCGGACCTTTCTTCCATAGAGTAGTTCAAAGGGGGAGAACCCAGTGGACTCCTGGGGAACTTCCCGATAGGCAAACAAGAGATGGGGTAGGTACTTCTCCCAGTCTGAATCTCGGTCCGTGAAGGCCCTCAGCATATTCTTCAGAGTGCCGTTGAATCGTTCACAAAGTCCATTTGTTTGGGGATGATACGGGGTCGTTCGGATCGCTCGTACTCCACAGGTGCGCCACAGACACTGGACCAACTCTGACATAAACTGGGAGCCTTGGTCCGACAAGATCTCACTGGGGAATCCTACTCTGGTAAAAATAATAACCAAGGCCTCGGCCACCTTGGCTGCAGAGATACTTGACAAGGCCACGGCTTCTGGATATCGGGTGGCGTAGTCCACAACAGTGAGAATGTACTGCTTTCCAGATTTACTTGGTTTAGCCAGAGGTCCAATGATATCAACAGCTACTCTTTGAAAGGGTTCTTCTATTATAGGGAGCGGTTGCAGGGGTGCCTTTGGGTGATCTCCGGGTCGCCCTCTACGCTGACATATGTCACAAGTTCGGCAGAAATGCGCCACTGCTTGGGAAATCCCCGGCCAATAAAAAGTTTGAGTCAATCGTCTCTCGGTGCGGGTTTTGCCTTGATGGCCGGCAGTAGGAATGTCATGAGCCAGGTGTAATAGGGGAATTCTGTACTTCTGAGGAACAATCAGCTGTTTGCTATAAGTCCAGGGCTTATCTAGGGAGTCGGCATTGGCAAGCCGATACAGAAGTCCATTTTCTCTGATAATTCTTTCTCTGTTTTCCCCTAGCTGCCCTATTTCAGCCCGAGTTCTAAAACTAGCAAGGGTGGGGTCAGTCTCTACTTCTTGTCTAAACTGAACTTTATCCCAAGTAACATTCATATTATCCCCACAAGAAGAATCACTCACCGGCTGTAATGGCAGTTCTGGTGGCCTCAGTTCCATGGATGGGTTGTACACGTCCACATGGGCTGCTCTCTTGGCTTGACTTCTGGTTACCGCACCGACAAAGTGGCAATGAAGATTCCCCACATCATTTCCTAGAAGAACGTCTGCAGGGAGGCCGCTCATCACACCGACCACACATTGTTTTGCCCCAAAGCCATAATCCAGGGTCACACTCGCTCTTGGAATATATCTCTGGGTACCTCCTGCCAGTTCAATGGCAATTCCTGGTCCCTTTTGAATTGCTTGTGGTTGAATTACTCGGGGATCGGCTATGGTGAGGAAAGCCCCAGTGTCACGGAAGCCAACAACTTTTTGGCCATCCAGCACGACCTCCTGTAGATGTTTGTCCTGAAGATCAGAAGAACAGGTGGCTGGAGCTCGCACCCCATAGACTCCGGGTAGGGGAGCCAGGATATCTGAGTCACTTGGCAAGTCATCAGGCACAGAATCCAGCTCTTCTCCTGGTGAAGGTGTCTGTAGGTAATGAACAGGCAAAGGCGGTCTGTAGCTGTTCTGTCTACGAACACCTGGACATTGGAATTGCATGTGCCCAGGCTGCCCACATCCATAACATCTGCGCTCTGGGATTCTTCCTCCGCGTCGTATTCCCAAAGGTGGAGCATGAGTAATGCGAGGCACAGTCACACGAAGGTCCCCATGAGTTGACGGTCTAGGGTGATGGTGAACATTGGGGCCAGAAGGACCAGGGGCCACCAGCGTTGGGGGGTTGGTGTTTTTTTTCTCACTGGGTAGTAGTTTTTTCCACTGAGGCTTGATGGTGAGAGCCTCATCAGCTAGAGCTGCAGCTTCCTCCACAGTGGCTGGTCTCCTTTCACGCACCCATTCCCGGATCTCAGCGGGGCACTTGAAGTAAGACTGCTCTTTTAGGAGGACCTGGAGGACGGTCTCCAAGGTTAAGGCCTCCTCTGCCTCCAACCAACGATGCCACAGATGTTTGAGTTTGTGGGCATACATCTTGAAGGACACTTCCTCATCACATGCTAGAGTACGGAACTGAGTCCTGTAAGTGTCTGGCGTTACAGCATAATGTTCTAGAATAGTCTGTTTAATATCCGCATACTCACAGTTCCACCGAGGGTCCATAGCTCTATAGGCTGCAGCAGCTCCACCCTCTAAGAGCCCAACCAGATGCCGGACGCGCTCCCTTTCTGGGACTTCCATTAATCGACACTGATGCTCAAAGTCCTGGAAGAAGCCCTCAATGTCACCAGCAGCCTCATTAAACTGCTTGAAGTCTTTGCGGGACACTCTGGGAAGTTCCCTCATGATGGGTGCTGGGGTTACAGTCTGTCTGGAACCTCTCGCGGCTTCCACAGCGAGCTGCTTATCCAGCAATGCCATCTCCTCCATCCTGCGCTCCTTCTCTTCAGCTCCACGCATGGCCTCCCTCTTATCTTCTATGGTGGCCTCATCTCCAAGCAGTGCCATCTTTTCCTTGTACCACACAACCCATTGACTTTTTTGGGTATTCACCTCCGGCTCCCGTCTTTGCTCCCCTTGCTGTGGAAATTGTTCCTCGGTGCCATCTTGCAGGCAAGCGTGTTCCAATGCCTCAATTAGTTGCTCCTTAGAGAGTCCTTTGTAGCCGACACCTAATTCACGGGCCTTTGTTTGTAGACTCGCCACAGTCCAGTTCCTGTATCCTGAGGTTCTGGTTTCAGACGTCGATTGGCTGTTGTCCTCCATTTCTTCTGCTCTGATCCCGCCGCTGCCACCAGTTTGTGACGGGGTGTACATCAGAGCAAAGAGAGACAACAGGCCGAGGATGATCCAACAGGTTTACTAACAGGAATACAGGAACAGCACACGACAAGTCCAAATAAAACAGATTCGGGGGCACCTCCCGATAATCCAAAGTGCCAGATCACAACGTAATAGTCCTTTTCAGAGTCCTAGAAATCCCACACAATCCACTGGACGGCGAGGTCTGTCCGCAGATTCAGATCTCGCTCCCTTCCTCTTCAAAAACTCAACTCCCAACTGCATTTAGAAACAGGAGTGAATTGTCTGAGCTCGTGGGCCCGCCCCTCAAGGGTAGGGGTCTATGCAATGGTTGGGCCCACTAGAAGATTCTAGAAGGTTGGCTCCGAGATGTCTACAGGTTTGTGTAGTTGGCGTTATCCACTGCTTACGAAACAATGAGAAGTTCCCCTGGCTGTGTGGACAAGAGATAATTGCATTATGGGCCCAGAGACACAGGAGATGGGGGGAAGGTATGGTTACTTACATCCCAAGACATTTCAAAGTGTTCAGTAAGTACAACCAAAGGAAAGTGACATCACATCCTGACATAGTATTACAGCAAATACAGTGAGAAGGTAAAATACATCATGACATATACACATTGTCATGTAGAGCTGTTGAAGGGACTTCATCCCCCTCTTCTTCACCAGCCACAGGTCGTCATGGCGATTATCTGATTGGCCTGGAAGCTTAAGGTATTTATGACTTTGGGTGATGGTAGAACCAAAGCCAAAAGCTGCAGAGAAAGACAATTCTTTGTAATATTGGCGGGAAAACTCCCAAAGCAGGTTTTGAAGTGCGACTTTAATGCTAGAAAGATGAAAAACACATTGCCAGAATCCCTGCGTCGTGCGGAACCCAGCGCACCGTCTCACCTGACGAGGAGATCGACGGAATCACGACAAATTAGTATTGGCCAGTAAAATTGTGCTAGAGGCGTTGTGTTTGGTATCAATGTAACTGTAAAATCGAGATATTAAATATGACGCTAATATCTTTCACCTGTGTGACCCAGGGGCAAAGATATGAAAAACCCTAGAATTATGGAACTTTGTGACCATCTCAAGCCCAGCCCACAAGTGACTGTAAAATGATGTCACAGGCAAGGGGGGCTAGCAAGAGCATAAGAGACAGTTCCTGTCTTGGGGGCTCAGTCAGCACGAGGAGGGCATCATGAAGGGTGATGCTGGCCGATTCTAACA
Source organism: Anomaloglossus baeobatrachus (assembly GCF_048569485.1). Classification (NCBI taxonomy): domain Eukaryota; kingdom Metazoa; phylum Chordata; class Amphibia; order Anura; family Aromobatidae; genus Anomaloglossus; species Anomaloglossus baeobatrachus. The sequence continues at coordinate 122,014 of NW_027442064.1, read as the reverse complement.
TCTCTTGGAGTTCCCTCCTACTCCCTAAGCAGACGTCACTTCTATGGCACAAGCTTAGTAAGTTTCACGTTTATACCTTTTATTTTATGTAACTGTTATGCCGTAATGTGTATTGTTCCCTTTTGTAAATTCCTGTATATTCTTTAAACACTGCCTATTTTCGGATTAAATATATAAAAATTTAAGAGTTTCTTTCCTTATGCTTTATATACGAATCCAAAACCCCGAAGGGCCTTATGCTATCTGAAACGGGTTCCCAGCTACCTGTAGAAAGTCTGGGTGGTGGCAGCGTAATTGTTATTGCATAGAATTATTGGAGTGCTATCATTAAGGGTACCGAGGTATATAAATATTCCATTAGCAGGAATCAGAGATATACATTTACCCTTGCTGTGAGACCTCCAATATTTGGCATTATCAGCTCAGCAGCCTCATCTTATGCATTGTCCTGCAGTACCAAAATTGGCCTGCAGACAAGGGGGGCGCTAGAGAGTAGTCGTGTGTAACAAATCAGTGAACAGCTGCGGATTTCTGAGGGACTTCCCCGGCTGTTCGTGACAAATTGGTGGCAAGCGGTGGGATATATAAAGCATTAGTGATCTGGTTTGAGCAATCATCCCTTTCACTAAAAACTTGCAAAAGTTTTGAGGATTGAACTCAGTGTTTAAATATACCTGGAACAATACTGTACGTGTAGCAGTTACCCCCTCCCCTTCTCTCTTGTTTTCTATCCTATCTTTTATTTGGCAATTATGGATGCTGTGTCAGAAGCCTGGTACAATCAGCAGAAGAAGGAAGTTCTTGCTGCACTCTGCAGATCCAAGTTGATTGATGGCCATGGCAAAACGAGGCAAGACCTCATTAAAGAACTTTTACAATGGGACGCAGAGCACGTTCATTCCCCCAGTGCTGGAGAAGAGGAGGCAAGCCAAGCCCAGGATAGTGCTTCTGCAGAGTCCCCACCATCAACTGCAAGCCAGAGCAGTGACCGGGGCAACATGGACTCTTTCCTGAAGATGGCTCTACAACAATTCGCTGCAGATGACCGGCAGGGACGGCTAAGCCTCATTCAGCAATATCGAGAGGCTGAGAGAGCCGAGCGAGAGGCTGAGAGAGCCGAGCGCCAGGCTCAGGCCGAGCGAGAGGCTGAGAGAGCCGAGCGAGAGCGCCAAGCCCAGAGAGACCATGAATTGAATATCCTCAAAGCCCGGCAGCAGACATCTTCCTCACTAAACGGTGAGTCCAATAATGCCAGCAGCTTTAAGCCCCGACCGGAGCACTTTCTTGTGATGGAAAAGGACGGGGATTTGGACACCTTTCTGAGGGGATTTGAAAAGACTTGCTTGCAGTACCAGTTGCCCTCAACACAATGGGCACAATACTTAACCCCAGGGCTGCGAGGCAAGGCCCTGGACGCGTTTGCCAGTCTCCCTCAAGAGCAGAGTGGAGACTATGGGGCCATAAAGCAGGCCCTAGTACGGAAGTATCAGCTGACTCCGGAGGTGTACCGAAAAAAATTCCGGACCCTCCAGCTCGGACCTCATGACAGCTACAGCGATTTGGAGGGTGGGCTCCAGCGCACCTTTGACCAGTGGATCCAAGGACTGTCCGTTACAACCTTTGAGGAGTTAAAGGACCTCATGGTGAAGGACCAACTCCTACATGTCTGTCCTGTGGAGGTTCGACAGTTTGTTATGGACCGAGAGCCCAAGGAGGCCTCAAAAGCAGCCCAGATTGCCGACGCCTATGTGGCCAACCGTGCATCGGAGGTGCGGAAGCCGTCCACCACTAGCTGGAAAGGGGGTAAGATGACAACTACAACCACCCCTGCCCCTACCAGCCGACCTCCCGTAGGTCCTGGTTCATCCACCAGTGCCCGGCCCACCTCTGACACTCGCAGGTGTTTTTCCTGCAACCTGCCTGGACACCTCAGCTCTGGTTGCCCAGAGAGGCAGAAGAGGAACCCCACATCCAAGGCCCAAGGGCCCACTGGAACTGTCCTTTTGGCAAGGAAGGCGGGTGGTAGGGCCTGCGAAAACCTACACCCCGTCACCGTAGGCGGAACCCCCACTGTGGGGCTCAAGGACACTGGGGCCGACAGAACACTGGTCCGCCCTGAACTGGTACCCCCTGAAAACTTTATCCCGGGAAAACTCCTGACTGTCGCCTTGGCGGGGGGTGTCCACCACTCCTTCCCAATGGCCCTGATTCCCCTCGACTGGGGTGCTGGGAGAGGGTGGAGGGAAGTGGGGGTGGATGAACATCTACCAACCAATGTTTTATTGGGGACTGATCTGGGGCGATTAGTTGCACAATTTCTCCCTGATGATCCTCCCGAATCCAAAAAGTCATGTGATACAAATGTTGTTGATCAGTCATGTGATGCAAATGTTGTTAAATCATGTGATGCAAATGTTGTTGATAAGTCATGCGACCCGAATGCGGATATCCAGAACGTGATTACAAATGTTGTGCATGGTAATAAAGTGGAGGTTTGTACAGGGGAACTCAGCCATGCCACGCGGCAGGGTGACGTGGCTGAGGACAACCCCAAGGTAGCAAGTGTCTGTGCTGACAGAGATGGAGGCAGACATGAGAACCACGAGGACAGTGGTCGAATGCAGCTGAGCAGTGTCACAGCGGACAGTGACACAGCCAGTAGTACCTGTCAGGCTGATGGGGAAGAGTGGTTATTCCCCGGGGAGACAGCCTTCATCGGTGCTGTCACCCGCAGTCAGAGTGCCCAGAACGCAAATGAAACCTTGCCTGCTGACACCTCTTCACCCAGAGGGATAACGGAACTGGTTACGGACCCAGAGCAGGTCCCAGAGGGTCCTGGTGAGGTTGGAACCTTAACGTCACTTTTGGCTGCTTCTAGCCAAGAGTTTCAGGTGGCTCTACGAACTGATGTCAGTCTAAAGACGTTAAGGGACCTCGCAGAGAAGCCCTCTTCCGAGACCGATAAGGAGAGGGTATTCTGGGACCAGGGAAAGTTGTACCGGGAGACAATTCCCTGTAACCCCCAACAAGAGTGGCTGAAGGAAAAACAGCTGGTGGTGCCTCACCGCTTTAGGAGTGAGTTGCTGCGGATTGCCCATGAGATCCCACTCGCCGGACACTTGGGGGTTAGCAAAACCAAGGCCCGGCTGTCTCACCACTTCTATTGGCCCAAAATGGGGACAGATGTTGCCAACTACTGCCGCTCCTGCATCACATGTCAAAGAGTGGGAAAGTCAGGGCCTGCTCCCAAAGCTCCCCTGATCTCTTTGCCGGTGATAGAGGAGCCTTTCCAGAGGGTCGCTGTGGACATTGTCGGGCCTCTGGCCGTCCCCAGCAGCTCTGGAAAACGGTTCGTCCTTACTGTGGTAGACTATGCTACCCGGTATCCAGAGGCAGTGGCTCTGTCCTCAGTTAGAGCCGATAAGGTGGCAGATGCCCTCTTGACCATATTCTCCCGAGTAGGATTTCCCAGGGAGATGCTTACCGACCAGGGGACTCAGTTCATGTCTCGTCTAATGGAGGCTCTCTGTAAGAAAATGCAGGTGCGGCATCTGATATCAAGCGCTTATCACCCACAGACCAATGGTTTGTGTGAGCGATTTAATGGTACACTTAAGCAGATGCTTAAGATGCTGGTTGAGTCACATGGACGCGACTGGGAGCGGTATCTCTCACACCTGCTGTTTGCCTACAGAGAGGTACCACAGGCCTCAACGGGGTTTTCCCCCTTCGAGCTCCTGTATGGCAGACGAGTCCGGGGGCCTCTTGGTCTGGTAAGGGAATCCTGAGAAGAGGAACTGAATTCCCCAGAAGTGTCCGTTGTGGAGTATGTCATTCGGCTCCGTGACAAGATGCAGTCAATGACGCAGATGGTGCATGAGAATATGGCGCAAGCCCAGGCCAGCCAGAAGCGATGGTACGACCAACACGCTCGAGAGCGGGTGTATGAAGTGGGTCAGAAGGTGTGGGTCCTGGTCCCAATGACCCAGAACAAGCTTCAGGCGGCCTGGGAGGGTCCATACCTGGTGCATCAGCGCCTCAATGACGTAAACTATGTGGTCACCATCGACCATGCCAGGAAGAGGCAAAAGGTCTTCCATGTCAACATGATGAAAGCTCATCATGACAGGGAAGCCTTTGCTCTTCCTGTGTGTAGTCTTCCCGAGGAAGGCGAAAGTGAAGTCTTGGTGGACTTGCTCGCCTCAGCCCGGGATGGAGGGTCTATCGAGGAGGCGGCATTCAACCCACAGCTATCCTTGGACCAAAAGTCCCAGCTGCGGGAGGTATTCCGGCCCTACCTGATGACCTTCACGAATGTCCCAGGGAAGACATCCCTAGCCACCCACCAGGTGGACACAGGGAGTCATTCCCCAGTTCGTCAACCCCCATACCGTGTCTCCCTAGAGGTAAAAAAGGACATAAAAAGGGAGATCGATGAAATGCTAGTCCTGGGAGTGATCCAGAGGTCCAAAAGTGCATGGGCCTCGCCTGTAGTCTTGGTTCCCAAAAAGGAC
>NW_027442064.1:77500-87500 GCF_048569485.1 Anomaloglossus baeobatrachus | reverse complement strand
ATCTGTGGCTATTGGACTTTGCTATAGTCCCACTAGTGCCAAGACATTTGCAGAGCGCATCTGCCTGCGTTGCACACTCCAACTAATTATAACTAAGCCATTATACTAGCACACACTCAGTGTACCTAGTGGCATCCTATACGTGGCTATTGGACTTTGCTATAGTCCCACTAGTGCCAAGACATTTGCAGAGCGCATCTGCCTGCGTTGCACACTCCAACTAATTATAACTAAGCCATTATACTAGCAAACACTCAGTGTACCTAGTGGCATCCTATACGTGGCTATTGGACTTTGCTATAGTCCCACTAGTGCCAAGACATTTGCAGAGCGCATCTGCCTGCGTTGCACACTCCAACTAATTATAACTAAGCCATTATACTAGCAAACACTCAGTGTACCTAGTGGCATCCTATACGTGGCTATTGGACTTTGCTATAGTCCCACTAGTGCCAAGACATTTGCAGAGCGCATCTGCCTGCGTTGCACACTCCAACTAATTATAACTAAGCCATTATACTAGCAAACACTCAGTGTACCTAGTGGCATCCTATACGTGGCTATTGGACTTTGCTATAGTCCCACTAGTGCCAAGACATTTGCAGAGCGCATCTGCCTGCGTTGCACACTCCAACTAATTATAACTAAGCCATTATACTAGCAAACACTTAGTGTACCTAGTGGCATCCTATACGTGGCTATTGGACTTTGCTATAGTCCCACTAGTGCCAAGACATTTGCAGAGCGCATCTGCCTGCGTTGCACACTCCAACTAATTATAACTAAGCCATTATACTAGCACACACTCAGTGTACCTAGTGGCATCCTATACGTGGCTATTGGACTTTGCTATAGTCCCACTAGTGCCAAGACATTTGCAGAGCGCATCTGCCTGCGTTGCACACTCCAACTAATTATAACTAAGCCATTATACTAGCAAACACTTAGTGTACCTAGTGGCATCCTATACGTGGCTATTGGACTTTGCTTTAGTCCCACTAGTGCCAAGACATTTGCAGAACGCATCTGCCTGCGTTGCACACTCCAACTAATTATAACTAAGCCATTATACTAGCACACACTCAGTGTACCTAGTGGCATCCTATACGTGGCTATTGGACTTTGCTATAGTCCCACTAGTGCCAAGACATTTGCAGAGCGCATCTGCCTGCGTTGCACACTCCAACTAATTATAACTAAGCCATTATACTAGCACACACTCAGTGTACCTAGTGGCATCCTATACGTGGCTATTGGACTTTGCTATAGTCCCACTAGTGCCAAGACATTTGCAGAGCGCATCTGCCTGCGTTGCACACTCCAACTAATTATAACTAAGCCATTATACTAGCACACACTCAGTGTACCTAGTGGCATCCTATACGTGGCTATTGGACTTTGCTATAGTCCCACTAGTGCCAAGACATTTGCAGAGCGCATCTGCCTGCGTTGCACACTCCAACTAATTATAACTAAGCCATTATACTAGCAAACACTTAGTGTACCTAGTGGCATCCTATACGTGGCTATTGGACTTTGCTATAGTCCCACTAGTGCCAAGACATTTGCAGAGCGCATCTGCCTGCGTTGCACACTCCAACTAATTATAACTAAGCCATTATACTAGCACACACTCAGTGTACCTAGTGGCATCCTATACGTGGCTATTGGACTTTGCTATAGTCCCACTAGTGCCAAGACATTTGCAGAGCGCATCTGCCTGCGTTGCACACTCCAACTAATTATAACTAAGCCATTATACTAGCACACACTCAGTGTACCTAGTGGCATCCTATACGTGGCTATTGGACTTTGCTATAGTCCCACTAGTGCCAAGACATTTGCAGAGCGCATCTGCCTGCGTTGCACACTCCAACTAATTATAACTAAGCCATTATACTAGCAAACACTTAGTGTACCTAGTGGCATCCTATACGTGGCTATTGGACTTTGCTATAGTCCCACTAGTGCCAAGACATTTGCAGAGCGCATCTGCCTGCGTTGCACACTCCAACTAATTATAACTAAGCCATTATACTAGCAAACACTCAGTGTACCTAGTGGCATCCTATACGTGGCTATTGGACTTTGCTATAGTCCCACTAGTGCCAAGACATTTGCAGAGCGCATCTGCCTGCGTTGCACACTCCAACTAATTATAACTAAGCCATTATACTAGCAAACACTTAGTGTACCTAGTGGCATCCTATACGTGGCTATTGGACTTTGCTTTTGTCCCACTAGTGCCAAGACATTTGCAGAACGCATCTGCCTGCGTTGCACACTCCAACTAATTATAACTAAGCCATTATACTAGCACACACTCAGTGTACCTAGTGGCATCCTATACGTGGCTATTGGACTTTGCTATAGTCCCACTAGTGCCAAGACATTTGCAGAGCGCATCTGCCTGCGTTGCACACTCCAACTAATTATAACTAAGCCATTATACTAGCAAACACTTAGTGTACCTAGTGGCATCCTATACGTGGCTATTGGACTTTGCTTTAGTCCCACTAGTGCCAAGACATTTGCAGAACGCATCTGCCTGCGTTGCACACTCCAACTAATTATAACTAAGCCATTATACTAGCACACACTCAGTGTACCTAGTGGCATCCTATACGTGGCTATTGGACTTTGCTATAGTCCCACTAGTGCCAAGACATTTGCAGAGCGCATCTGCCTGCGTTGCACACTCCAACTAATTATAACTAAGCCATTATACTAGCAAACACTCAGTGTACCTAGTGGCATCCTATACGTGGCTATTGGACTTTGCTTTTGTCCCACTAGTGCCAAGACATTTGCAGAACGCATCTGCCTGCGTTGCACACTCCAACTAATTATAACTAAGCCATTATACTAGCACACACTCAGTGTACCTAGTGGCATCCTATACGTGGCTATTGGACTTTGCTATAGTCCCACTAGTGCCAAGACATTTGCAGAGCGCATCTGCCTGCGTTGCACACTCCAACTAATTATAACTAAGCCATTATACTAGCAAACACTTAGTGTACCTAGTGGCATCCTATACGTGGCTATTGGACTTTGCTTTAGTCCCACTAGTGCCAAGACATTTGCAGAACGCATCTGCCTGCGTTGCACACTCCAACTAATTATAACTAAGCCATTATACTAGCACACACTCAGTGTACCTAGTGGCATCCTATACGTGGCTATTGGACTTTGCTATAGTCCCACTAGTGCCAAGACATTTGCAGAGCGCATCTGCCTGCGTTGCACACTCCAACTAATTATAACTAAGCCATTATACTAGCAAACACTCAGTGTACCTAGTGGCATCCTATACGTGGCTATTGGACTTTGCTATAGTCCCACTAGTGCCAAGACATTTGCAGAGCGCATCTGCCTGCGTTGCACACTCCAACTAATTATAACTAAGCCATTATACTAGCAAACACTTAGTGTACCTAGTGGCATCCTATACGTGGCTATTGGACTTTGCTATAGTCCCACTAGTGCCAAGACATTTGCAGAGCGCATCTGCCTGCGTTGCACACTCCAACTAATTATAACTAAGCCATTATACTAGCAAACACTCAGTGTACCTAGTGGCATCCTATACGTGGCTATTGGACTTTGCTTTAGTCCCACTAGTGCCAAGACATTTGCAGCACGTCTGCCTGCGTTGCACACTCCAACTAATTATAACTAAGCCATTATACTAGCAAACACTTAGTGTACCTAGTGGCATCCTATACGTGGCTATTGGACTTTGCTTTAGTCCCACTAGTGCCAAGACATTTGCAGAACGCATCTGCCTGCGTTGCACACTCCAACTAATTATAACTAAGCCATTATACTAGCACACACTCAGTGTACCTAGTGGCATCCTATACGTGGCTATTGGACTTTGCTATAGTCCCACTAGTGCCAAGACATTTGCAGAACGCATCTGCCTGCGTTGCACACTCCAACTAATTATAACTAAGCCATTATACTAGCACACACTCAGTGTACCTAGTGGCATCCTATACGTGGCTATTGGACTTTGCTATAGTCCCACTAGTGCCAAGACATTTGCAGAGCGCATCTGCCTGCGTTGCACACTCCAACTAATTATAACTAAGCCATTATACTAGCAAACACTCAGTGTACCTAGTGGCATCCTATACGTGGCTATTGGACTTTGCTTTTGTCCCACTAGTGCCAAGACATTTGCAGAACGCATCTGCCTGCGTTGCACACTCCAACTAATTATAACTAAGCCATTATACTAGCACACACTCAGTGTACCTAGTGGCATCCTATACGTGGCTATTGGACTTTGCTATAGTCCCACTAGTGCCAAGACATTTGCAGAGCGCATCTGCCTGCGTTGCACACTCCAACTAATTATAACTAAGCCATTATACTAGCAAACACTTAGTGTACCTAGTGGCATCCTATACGTGGCTATTGGACTTTGCTTTAGTCCCACTAGTGCCAAGACATTTGCAGAACGCATCTGCCTGCGTTGCACACTCCAACTAATTATAACTAAGCCATTATACTAGCACACACTCAGTGTACCTAGTGGCATCCTATACGTGGCTATTGGACTTTGCTATAGTCCCACTAGTGCCAAGACATTTGCAGAGCGCATCTGCCTGCGTTGCACACTCCAACTAATTATAACTAAGCCATTATACTAGCAAACACTCAGTGTACCTAGTGGCATCCTATACGTGGCTATTGGACTTTGCTATAGTCCCACTAGTGCCAAGACATTTGCAGAGCGCATCTGCCTGCGTTGCACACTCCAACTAATTATAACTAAGCCATTATACTAGCAAACACTTAGTGTACCTAGTGGCATCCTATACGTGGCTATTGGACTTTGCTATAGTCCCACTAGTGCCAAGACATTTGCAGAGCGCATCTGCCTGCGTTGCACACTCCAACTAATTATAACTAAGCCATTATACTAGCAAACACTCAGTGTACCTAGTGGCATCCTATACGTGGCTATTGGACTTTGCTTTAGTCCCACTAGTGCCAAGACATTTGCAGCACGTCTGCCTGCGTTGCACACTCCAACTAATTATAACTAAGTTACATTGTCAGGGATATTTATTCTTTATTATTCTGCTGTTAATAAAGCTAGACCACCACTGCAATCTTCACCACCTCTCAATTTTTACTACCACATTTTCAGTCCACAATCTTGTCGCAATCAACATGAGTGGCAAAATGACAGATGCTGGTGGAAAGGGGAAGAGGCGTGGTGGAAAAGGCAAAAAAGGTTTTGTCAGTGGGGAAGGTGGCAAAGCTCCATTATCATCTGCTGCAGATAGACCATCTACTAGCAAAAGTAAGATGTCTACTACTTATTGTGGACAATCCGATGTGCTCCCTTTTTTACGGACACGAACAAGAGGAACAAAGGTAGATGATGGGCAAAAAAGGAAAATGCTTGAATGGATCTCAAGTGGTCCAACAAGTGCCCTCTCAGCCACTTCAAGTACCGCATCCAAAAAACACCAGTCCTCTGAGTTGTCATCCCAATCACACTTGATTTCTCCCAGCTCTGAAGTCTCCATCAGCCCTGCACAGTATGGTGGAACTGAGATGGCTGAGTCTGCAGAGCTGTTCAGTCACACTATAGCCTGGGAATCAGAGGTCTGCTCCCAAGCTACAGTGAGTACAGAATAGGAAATGGTCTGCAGTGATGCCCAGAACCTTTGTGACTCTGATTCAGGCCGTGAGGACCAAGTTTCTGAGCATAATGTTGACCCTTTGTCACAAACTGTAACACCTGTGGTTATAGACAATGAGGAACATACTGATGAAGATGAGACGCAGATACCCGATTGGGATGACAACTTAAATATTCGGTCAGGGCAAGAAGAGGCTCGGTCTGAGGGGGAGGGGAGTGCAAACACAACAATTGATGATGACGTTCTAGATCCCACCTACTGTCAACCCCCAGTCAGGCACTCGAGGAGGTCAACAGAGGCGGTGGAGGAGGATGCAACCGATGACGAAGTTACCTTGCGCCTTCCTGGACAGAGTCGGAGCACTGGTAGCACGTCTACAACTGCATCCTCAGCCACCACTCTGCCTATGAGCATTATTCGGGGTGGATCAACAGGTCGCATGGCCTCTAAGCCTTGCCTAGCCTGGTCCTTTTTTCACATCGAAAAAGATCGCCCAACTCATGTGATATGTAACATTTGTCATGATTCTGTTAGTAGAGGTCAAAACCTCAGCAGTTTGACAACTTCTTCCATGAATCGTCACATGACTAAATATCATAAGTCCCGGTGGGAAGCTCACCGTGCTGCAATGCGGCCTAGCGGAGCGAACCATCCACCGCCCGCCCCTTCCAGTGCATCCGCGCGCTCTTCATCTTCTAGGACTGTGGGGACAGCTGTCACACCTGTTTTTCCACGCAAAACTTCCACCACTGTAACCGCAACAGGCAGTTTGCTTGTAAGGTCGTCAGTTGGTTTGGAAGGGGAAACAAGTGAGTGTGTACAGCTCTCTCAGACATCGATAGCACCAACGTTGGATGAAGGCAACATCATGTCTCCGCCTGCACTTTCCTCACAAACCTGCATTTTTCCAGGGACACCCTACTCAACACCGTCTACACACAGCAGCCAGATCTCTGTCCCTCAGATGTGGTCAAATAAAAGGCCACTTCCTCCGACCCATGACAAAGCTAAGAGGTTGACTCTATCCCTCTGTAAGCTGTTGGCTACCGAAATGCTGCCTTTCCGCCTAGTGGACACACAGGATTTTAGAGACCTTATGTCTGTCGCTGTGCCCCAGTACCAGATGCCTAGTCGCCACTACTTCTCTAAGAAAGGTGTGCCCGCGCTACACCAGCATGTCGCACACAACATCACCGCTTCCTTGAGAAACTCTGTGTGTGAACGGGTGCATTTCACCACCGATACTTGGACCAGTAAGCATGGACAGGGACGTTACATGTCGCTGACTGGGCACTGGGTAACTATGGTGATAGATGGTGAAGGGTCTGCTGCACAAGTCTTGCCGTCCCCACGACTTGTGTGTCAATCCTCTGTCTGTCCAAGTTCCGCCACTGCTTCTGCATCCTCCACCTCATCTGGGTCCTCCACCTCCGCCCCAAGCCTGCCTGGTCAGGCCACCAGCGTTCTCACTGCGCAGAAGGAATCACGCACCCCTCATTACTATGCTGGCAGCAGAGCGCAACGGCATCAGGCGGTCTTTAGCTTGACATGTCTTGGTAATAAGAGTCACACAGCTGAGGAGTTGTGGTCAGCTCTGCGGTCCGAGTTTAATAAATGGTTGTCTCCACTCAACCTGCAGCCTGGTAAGGCCGTGTGCGACAATGCTGCAAACCTGGGTGCGGCCCTTCGCCTGGGCAAGGTGACACACGTACCTTGTATGGCTCACGTGTTGAACCTTGTCGTGCAGCAATTTTTAACACACTATCCCGGCCTAGATGGCCTTCTGAACAGGGCACGAAAACTGTCTGCTCACTTCCGCCGTTCAAGCGCCGCAGCTGAGCGACTTGCATCGCTCCAGAAGTCTTTCGGCCTGCCGGTTCATCGCCTGAAATGCGATGTGGCGACACGCTGGAATTCAACTCTCCACATGTTACAGCGACTGTGGCAGCACCGCAGAGCCCTGGTGCAATACGTCATGACGTATAGCCTGGGCCAACGAGATGCAGAGGTGGGGCAGATCACCCTGATGGAGTGGTCTCAGATCAAGGACCTATGCACCCTTCTGCACAGTTTCGACATGGCGACGAATATGTTTAGCGCTGACAATGCCATTATCAGCATGACGATTCCAGTCATTTACATGCTGGAGCACACGCTAAACACTATTCGGAGTCAGGGGGTGGGACAACATGAAGGGGAGGAACTACAGGAGGATTCATATGCGCAAGGGACAACAACATCACCAAGGTCCAGACGTTCATCATCACCAACGCAGCAGGCATGGGACCAAGGGGGACAGGGATCGACAAGGGCGCATAGTAGCAGGCGAAATGTTGAGCAAGGTGCAGGAGAACATGAAGAAATGGAGGACGAACTGTCCATGGACATGGAAGACTCAGCGGATGAGGGAGACCTTGGTCAAATTTCAGTTGAAAGAGGTTGGGGTCAGATGTCAGAGGAAGAAAGAACGGGTAGCACCTCTATGCCACAAACACAGCGTGGACTTGGTCCGCAAGGCTGCGCAAGACACATGAGTGCCTTTTTGTTGCACTACCTCCAACATGACAGTCGTATTGTCAAAATTAGAAGTGATGATGACTACTGGATTGCCACACTATTAGATCCCCGGTACAAGTCCAAATTTTGTGACATAATTCCAGCCATAGAAAGGGACGCACGTATGCAGGAGTATCAGCAGAAGCTGTTACTAGATCTTAGCTCGGCTTTTCCACCAAACAACCGTGCAGGTGCAGGGAGTGAATCTCCCAGTTGTAACTTGACAAACATGGGACGGTCTCGTCATCTTCAACAGTCTACCCGTACCAGTAGGACCGTATCTGGTGCCGGTAACAGCAATTTTATGGAATCTTTTCATAATTTTTTTAGACCCTCTTTTGCAAGGCCACCAGAGACAACAAGTCTGACACATAGTCAACGGCTGGAGAGGATGATACAGGAGTATCTCCAAATGAACATCGATGCCATGACTGTGCAACTGGAGCCTTGCTCCTTTTGGGCTTCAAACCTAGAAAAATGGCCAGAGCTCGCAACTTACGCCTTGGAGATTTTGTCGTGTCCAGCTGCCAGCGTTGTCTCTGAACGTGTATTCAGTGCTGCTGGGTGTGTGCTGACAGATAAGCGCACGCGTCTGTCCAGTGACAATGTGGACAGACTGACGTTCATCAAAATGAACAAGTCATGGATCCAGAAGGAATTTACTACCCCTGTGTCATCCTGGGGAGAGTAAATGCTTGTTGATTTGGAATGTGCTTGATGCAAATCAAAACATCCTGTTTGCAACTAGGGCACAAGTGCTGCCACTGAATGGGTGGGTGTGTGGGGCCCAATTTTTGGAAAAAAAGGGAGACTCCGCTTGGAGTAACCCTTGCTTACATTGTTTTTAAAAGAAGCCAAGATGAACAGAGCTGGGATCAGGAAAGACTTTGCTACCTACCCTGGTGTCATCCTGGGGACGGTTAATTATGGCGTATTTTTGAATGTGCTTGATGCAAATCTAGCTGTGAAGTGTACAACTGGGGCACAACTGCTGCCACTGAATGGGTGGGTGTGTGGGGCCCAATTTTTGGAAAAAAAGGGAGACTCCGCTTGGAGTAACCCTTGCTTGCTGTGTTTTTAAAAGAAGCCAAGATGAACAGAGCTGGGATCAGGAAAGACTTTGCTACCTACCCCGGTGTCATCCTGGGGACGGATAAGAATGACGTATTTTTGAATGTGCTTGATGCAAATCTAGCTGTGAAGTGTACAACTGGGGCACAACTGCTGCCACTGAATGGGTGGGTGTGTGGGGCCCAATTTTTGGAAAAAAAGGGAGACTCCGCTTGGAGTAACCCTTGCTTGATGTGTTTTTAAAAGAAGCCAAGATGAACAGAGCTGGGATCAGGAAAGACTTTGCTACCTACCCCGGTGTCATCCTGGGGACGGATAAGAATGGCGTATTTTTGAATGTGCTTGATGCAAATGTAGCTGTGAAGTGTACAACTAGGGCACAACTGCTGCCACTGAAGGGGTGGGTGTGTGTGGGGCCCAATTTTTGGAAAAAAGGGAGACTCCGCTTGGAGTAACCCTTGCTTACATTGTTTTTAAAAGAAGCCAAGATGAACAAGTCATGGGTCAGCAAAGACTTTGCTACCTACCCCGGTGTCATCCTGGGGATGGATAAGAATGGCGTATTTTTGAATGTGCTTGATGCAAATCTAGCTGTGAAGTGTACAACTGGGGCACAACTGCTGCCACTGAATGGGTGGGTGTGTGGGGCCCAATTTTTGGAAAAAAAGGGAGACTCCGCTTGGAGTAACCCTTGCTTGCTGTGTTTT
>NW_027442064.1:65000-67500 GCF_048569485.1 Anomaloglossus baeobatrachus | reverse complement strand
CATGTGATGCAAATGTTGTTGATAAGTCATGCGACCCGAATGCGGATACCCAGAACGTAATTACAAATGTTGTGCATGGTAATAAAGTGGAGATTTGTACAGGGGAACTCAGCCATGCCACGCGGCAGGGTGACGTGGCTGAGGACGACCCCAAGGTAGCAAGTGTCTGTACCGACAGAGATGGAGGCAGACATGAGAACCACGAGGACAGTGGTCAAGTGCAGCTGAGCAGTGTCACAGCGGACAGTGACACAGCCAGTAGTACCTGTCAGGCTGATGGGGAAGAGTGGTTATTCCCCGGGGAGACAGCCTTCATCGGTGCTGTCACCCGCAGTCAGAGTGCCCAGAACGCAAATGAAACCTTGCCTGCTGACACCTCTTCACCCAGAGGGATAACGGAACTGGTTACGGACCCAGAGCAGGTCCCAGAGGGTCCTGGTGAGGTTGGAACCTTAACGTCACTTTTGGCTGCTTCTAGCCAAGAGTTTCAGGTGGCTCTACGAACTGATGCCAGTCTAAAGACGTTAAGGGACCTCGCAGAGAAGCCCTCTTCCGAGACCGATAAGGAGAAGGTATTCTGGGACCAGGGAAAGTTGTACCGGGAGACAATTCCCTGTAACCCCCAACAAGAGTGGCTGAAGGAAAAACAGCTGGTGGTGCCTCACCGCTTTAGGAGTGAGTTGCTGCGGATTGCCCATGAGATCCCACTCGCCGGACACTTGGGGGTTAGCAAAACCAAGGCCCGGCTGTCTCACCACTTCTATTGGCCCAAAATGGGGACAGATGTTGCCAACTACTGCCGCTCCTGTATCACATGTCAAAGAGTGGGAAAGTCAGGGCCTGCTCCCAAAGCTCCCCTGATCTCTTTGCCGGTGATAGAGGAGCCTTTCCAGAGGGTCGCTGTGGACATTGTCGGGCCTCTGGCCGTCCCCAGCAGCTCTGGAAAACGGTTCGTCCTTACTGTGGTAGACTATGCTACCCGGTATCCGGAGGCAGTGGCTCTGTCCTCAGTTAGAGCCGATAAGGTGGCAGATGCCCTCTTGACCATATTCTCCCGAGTAGGATTTCCCAGGGAGATGCTTACCGACCAGGGGACTCAGTTCATGTCTCGTCTAATGGAGGCTCTCTGTAAGAAAATGCAGGTGCGGCATCTGATATCAAGCGCTTATCACCCACAGACCAATGGTTTGTGTGAGCGATTTAATGGTACACTTAAGCAGATGCTTAAGATGCTGGTTGAGTCACATGGACGCGACTGGGAGCGGTATCTCTCACACCTGCTGTTTGCCTACAGAGAGGTACCACAGGCCTCAACGGGGTTTTCCCCCTTCGAGCTCCTGTATGGCAGACGAGTCCGGGGGCCTCTTGGTCTGGTAAGGGAATCCTGGGAAGAGGAACTGAATTCCCCAGAAGTGTCCGTTGTGGAGTATGTCATTCGGCTCCGTGACAAGATGCAGTCAATGACGCAGATGGTGCATGAGAATATGGCGCAAGCCCAGGCCAGCCAGAAGCGATGGTACGACCAACACGCTCGAGAGCGGGTGTATGAAGTGGGTCAGAAGGTGTGGGTCCTGGTCCCAATGACCCAGAACAAGCTTCAGGCGGCCTGGGAGGGTCCATACCTGGTGCATCAGCGCCTCAATGACGTAAACTATGTGGTCACCATCGACCATGCCAGGAAGAGGCAAAAGGTCTTCCATGTCAACATGATGAAAGCTCATCATGACAGGGAAGCCTTTGCTCTTCCTGT
Source organism: Anomaloglossus baeobatrachus (assembly GCF_048569485.1). Taxonomy (NCBI): domain Eukaryota; kingdom Metazoa; phylum Chordata; class Amphibia; order Anura; family Aromobatidae; genus Anomaloglossus; species Anomaloglossus baeobatrachus. The sequence goes on along the minus strand of NW_027442064.1, from coordinate 65,750 downwards.
GTGTAGTCTTCCCGAGGAAGGCGAAAGTGAAGTCTTGGTGGACTTGCTCGCCTCAGCCCGGGATGGAGGGTCTATCGAGGAGGCGGCATTCAACCCACAGCTATCCTTGGACCAAAAGTCCCAGCTGCGGGAGGTATTCCGGCCCTACCTGATGACCTTCACGAATGTCCCAGGGAAGACATCCCTAGCCACCCACCAGGTGGACACAGGGAGTCATTCCCCAGTTCGTCAACCCCCATACCGTGTCTCCCTAGAGGTACAAAAGGACATAAAAAGGGAGATCGATGAAATGCTAGTCCTGGGAGTGATCCAGAGGTCCAAAAGTGCATGGGCCTCGCCTGTAGTCTTGGTTCCCAAAAAGGACCGGACAACCCGGTTTTGTGTGGACTACAGGAGGCTAAATGCAATCACAGCACCCGATGCGTACCCAATGCCACGCATCGACGAGTTACTGGATTGCTTAGCCGGGGCCCAGTACCTGACCATCATGGACCTGAGTCGAGGGTACTGGCAGATTCCTATGTCCAAGGAAGCACAGGAAAGGTCCGCCTTCATCACCCCATTCGGGCTGTATGAATCCCTTGTCATGCCCTTTGGCATGAGAAATGCTCCTGCCACCTTCCAGCGATTGGTCGACCAGCTGCTCGAGGGACTAGGAGGGTTTGCAGTAGCTTACCTGGATGACATTGCCATCTTTAGTCCCACCTGGGAGGAACACCTGGGGCACCTGGAACAGGTGCTCAGGCGGAT
>NW_027442064.1:50000-52500 GCF_048569485.1 Anomaloglossus baeobatrachus | reverse complement strand
CAGAACGTGATTACAAATGTTGTGCATGGTAATAAAGTGGAGGTTTGTACAGGGGAACTCAGCCATGCCACGCGGCAGGGTGACGTGGCTGAGGACAACCCCAAGGTAGCAAGTGTCTGTGCTGACAGAGATGGAGGCAGACATGAGAACCACGAGGACAGTGGTCGAATGCAGCTGAGCAGTGTCACAGCGGACAGTGACACAGCCAGTAGTACCTGTCAGGCTGATGGGGAAGAGTGGTTATTCCCCGGGGAGACAGCCTTCATCGGTGCTGTCACCCGCAGTCAGAGTGCCCAGAACGCAAATGAAACCTTGCCTGCTGACACCTCTTCACCCAGAGGGATAACGGAACTGGTTACGGACCCAGAGCAGGTCCCAGAGGGTCCTGGTGAGGTTGGAACCTTAACGTCACTTTTGGCTGCTTCTAGCCAAGAGTTTCAGGTGGCTCTACGAACTGATGCCAGTCTAAAGACGTTAAGGGACCTCGCAGAGAAGCCCTCTTCCGAGACCGATAAGGAGAGGGTATTCTGAGACCAGGGAAAGTTGTACCGGGAGACAATTCCCTGTAACCCCCAACAAGAGTGGCTGAAGGAAAAACAGCTGGTGGTGCCTCACCGCTTTAGGAGTGAGTTGCTGCGGATTGCCCATGAGATCCCACTCGCCGGACACTTGGGGGTTAGCAAAACCAAGGCCCGGCTGTCTCACCACTTCTATTGGCCCAAAATGGGGACAGATGTTGCCAACTACTGCCGCTCCTGCATCACATGTCAAAGAGTGGGAAAGTCAGGGCCTGCTCCCAAAGCTCCCCTGATCTCTTTGCCGGTGATAGAGGAGCCTTTCCAGAGGGTCGCTGTGGACATTGTCGGGCCTCTGGCCGTCCCCAGCAGCTCTGGAAAACGGTTCGTCCTTACTGTGGTAGACTATGCTACCCGGTATCCGGAGGCAGTGGCTCTGTCCTCAGTTAGAGCCGATAAGGTGGCAGATGCCCTCTTGACCATATTCTCCCGAGTAGGATTTCCCAGGGAGATGCTTACCGACCAGGGGACTCAGTTCATGTCTCGTCTAATGGAGGCTCTCTGTAAGAAAATGCAGGTGCGGCATCTGATATCAAGCGCTTATCACCCACAGACCAATGGTTCGTGTGAGCGATTTAATGGTACACTTAAGCAGATGCTTAAGATGCTGGTTGAGTCACATGGACGCGACTGGGAGCGGTATCTCTCACACCTGCTGTTTGCCTACAGAGAGGTACCACAGGCCTCAACGGGGTTTTCCCCCTTCGAGCTCCTGTATGGCAGACGAGTCCGGGGGCCTCTTGGTCTGGTAAGGGAATCCTGGGAAGAGGAACTGAATTCCCCAGAAGTGTCCGTTGTGGAGTATGTCATTCGGCTCCGTGACAAGATGCAGTCAATGACGCAGATGGTGCATGAGAATATGGCGCAAGCCCAGGCCAGCCAGAAGCGATGGTACGACCAACACGCTCGAGAGCGGGTGTATGAAGTGGGTCAGAAGGTGTGGGTCCTGGTCCCAATGACCCAGAACAAGCTTCAGGCGGCCTGGGAGGGTCCATACCTGGTGCATCAGCGCCTCAATGACGTAAACTATGTGGTCACCATCGACCATGCCAGGAAGAGGCAAAAGGTCTTCCATGTCAACATGATGAAAGCTCATCATGACAGGGAAGCCTTTGCTCTTCCTGTGTGTAGTCTTCCCGAGGAAGGCGAAAGTGAAGTCTTGGTGGACTTGCTCGCCTCAGCCCGGGATGGAGGGTCTATCGAGGAGGCGGCATTCAACCCACAGCTATCCTTGGACCAAAAGTCCCAGCTGCGGGAGGTATTCCGGCCCTACCTGATGACCTTCACGAATGTCCCAGGGAAGACATCCCTAGCCACCCACCAGGTGGACACAGGGAGTCATTCCCCAGTTCGTCAACCCCCATACCGTGTCTCCCTAGAGGTACAAAAGGACATAAAAAGGGAGATCGATGAAATGCTAGTCCTGGGAGTGATCCAGAGGTCCAAAAGTGCATGGGCCTCGCCTGTAGTCTTGGTTCCCAAAAAGGACCGGACAACCCGGTTTTGTGTGGACTACAGGAGGCTAAATGCAATCACAGCACCCGATGCGTACCCAATGCCACGCATCGACGAGTTACTGGATTGCTTAGCCGGGGCCCAGTACCTGACCATCATGGACCTGAGTCGAGGGTACTGGCAGATTCCTATGTCCAAGGAAGCACAGGAAAGGTCCGCCTTCATCACCCCATTCGGGCTGTATGAATCCCTTGTCATGCCCTTTGGCATGAGAAATGCTCCTGCCACTTTCCAGCGATTGGTCGACCAGCTGCTCGAGGGACTAGGAGGGTTTGCAGTAGCTTACCTGGATGACATTGCCATCTTTAGTCCCACTTGGGAGGAACACCTGGGGCACCTGGAACAGGTGCTCAGGCGGATCCAAAGCGCTGGTCTGACTATAAAGCCAGGGAAGTGTCAGATCGGCATGA
>NW_027442064.1:27500-32500 GCF_048569485.1 Anomaloglossus baeobatrachus | reverse complement strand
CCTTCTCCACAGTGGCGTAGGCCACTTCCCGGGGTAAGAGCTTGCGGCTGAGAAACATCACCGGATGCTCTTCTCCCTTCCCATTTACCTGGCTGAGTACTGCACCAAGGCCAAACGCACTGGCATCTGTCTGAACTATGAACCGTCGGGTGAAGTCCGGGGCTTGTAGGATTGGGGAACTGGCGAGGGCAGCTTTTAGTGCCCTGAAGGACCGTTCACAGTCATCTGTCCAGGTGACTACTTGCGGTAGCTTCTTTTTGGTGAGGTCCGTCAACGGCTTAGCAAGAGCACTATAGTTAGGAACGAACTTCCTATAGTACCCTGCCGTACCCAAGAAGGACATCACCTGCTTCTTTGACTTGGGGGTAGGCCAGGAGGTGATGGCATCAACCTTCCCTGGCTCTGGTTTCAGGGTCCCGCCACCCACTCTGTGTCCAAGGTACTGTACCTCCGTCATGCCGATCTGACACTTCCCTGGCTTTATAGTCAGACCAGCGCTTTGGATCCGCCTGAGCACCTGCTCCAGGTGCCCCAGGTGTTCCTCCCAAGTGGGACTAAAGATGGCAATGTCATCCAGGTAAGCTACTGCAAACCCTCCTAGTCCCTCGAGCAGCTGGTCGACCAATCGCTGGAAAGTGGCAGGAGCATTTCTCATGCCAAAGGGCATGACGAGGGATTCATACAGCCCGAATGGGGTGATGAAGGCGGACCTTTCCTGTGCTTCCTTGGACATAGGAATCTGCCAGTACCCTCGACTCAGGTCCATGATGGTCAGGTACTGGGCCCCGGCTAAGCAATCCAGTAACTCGTCGATGCGTGGCATTGGGTACGCATCGGGTGCTGTGATTGCATTTAGCCTCCTGTAGTCCACACAAAACCGGGTTGTCCGGTCCTTTTTGGGAACCAAGACTACAGGCGAGGCCCATGCACTTTTGGACCTCTGGATCACTCCCAGGACTAGCATTTCATCGATCTCCCTTTTTATGTCCTTTTGTACCTCTAGGGAGACACGGTATGGGGGTTGACGAACTGGGGAATGACTCCCTGTGTCCACCTGGTGGGTGGCTAGGGATGTCTTCCCTGGGACATTCGTGAAGGTCATCAGGTAGGGCCGGAATACCTCCCGCAGCTGGGACTTTTGGTCCAAGGATAGCTGTGGGTTGAATGCCGCCTCCTCGATAGACCCTCCATCCCGGGCTGAGGCGAGCAAGTCCACCAAGACTTCACTTTCGCCTTCCTCGGGAAGACTACACACAGGAAGAGCAAAGGCTTCCCTGTCATGATGAGCTTTCATCATGTTGACATGGAAGACCTTTTGCCTCTTCCTGGCATGGTCGATGGTGACCACATAGTTTACGTCATTGAGGCGCTGATGCACCAGGTATGGACCCTCCCAGGCCGCCTGAAGCTTGTTCTGGGTCATTGGGACCAGGACCCACACCTTCTGACCCACTTCATACACCCGCTCTCGAGCGTGTTGGTCGTACCATCGCTTCTGGCTGGCCTGGGCTTGCGCCATATTCTCATGCACCATCTGCGTCATTGACTGCATTTTGTCACGGAGCCGAATGACATACTCCACAACGGACACTTCTGGGGCATTCAGTTCCTCTTCCCAGGATTCCCTTACCAGACCAAGAGGCCCCCGGACTCGTCTGCCATACAGGAGCTCGAAGGGGGAAAACCCCGTTGAGGCCTGTGGTACCTCTCTGTAGGCAAACAGCAGGTGTGAGAGATACCGCTCCCAGTCGCGTCCATGTGACTCAACCAGCATCTTAAGCATCTGCTTAAGTGTACCATTAAATCGCTCACACAAACCATTGGTCTGTGGGTGATAAGCGCTTGATATCAGATGCCGCACCTGCATTTTCTTACAGAGAGCCTCCATTAGACGAGACATGAACTGAGTCCCCTGGTCGGTAAGCATCTCCCTGGGAAATCCTACTCGGGAGAATATGGTCAAGAGGGCATCTGCCACCTTATCGGCTCTAACTGAGGACAGAGCCACTGCCTCCGGATACCGGGTAGCATAGTCTACCACAGTAAGGACGAACCGTTTTCCAGAGCTGCTGGGGACGGCCAGAGGCCCGACAATGTCCACAGCGACCCTCTGGAAAGGCTCCTCTATCACCGGCAAAGAGATCAGGGGAGCTTTGGGAGCAGGCCCTGACTTTCCCACTCTTTGACATGTGATACAGGAGCGGCAGTAGTTGGCAACATCTGTCCCCATTTTGGGCCAATAGAAGTGGTGAGACAGCCGGGCCTTGGTTTTGCTAACCCCCAAGTGTCCGGCGAGTGGGATCTCATGGGCAATCCGCAGCAACTCACTCCTAAAGCGGTGAGGCACCACCAGCTGTTTTTCCTTCAGCCACTCTTGTTGGGGGTTACAGGGAATTGTCTCCCGGTACAACTTTCCCTGGTCCCAGAATACCCTCTCCTTATCGGTCTCGGAAGAGGGCTTCTCTGCGAGGTCCCTTAACGTCTCTAGACTGGCATCAGTTCGTAGAGCCACCTGAAACTCTTGGCTAGAAGCAGCCAAAAGTGACGTTAAGGTTCCAACCTCACCGGGACCCTCTGGGACCTGCTCTGGGTCCATCACCAGTTCCGTTATCCCTCTGGGTGAAGAGGTGTCAGAAGGCAGGGTTTCATTTGCGTTCTGGGCACTCTGACTGCGGGTGACAGCACCGATGAAGGCTGTCTCCCCGGGGAATAACCACTCTTCCCCATCAGCCTGACAGGTACTACTGGCTGTGTCACTGTCCGCTGTGACACTGCTCAGCTGCATTTGGCCACTGTCCTCGTGGTTCTCATGTCTGCCTCCATCTCTGTCGGTACAGACACTTGCTACCTTGGGGTCGTCCTCAGCCACGTCACCCTGCCGCGTGGCATGGCTGAGTTCCCCTGTACAAATCTCCACATTATTACCATGCACAACATTTGTAATTACGTTCTGGATATCCGCATTCGGGTCGCATGACTTATCAACAACATTTGCATCACATGATTTAACAACATTTGCATCACATGACTGATCAACAACATTTGTATCACCTGACTTTTTGGATTCGGGAGGATCATCAGGGAGAAATTGTGCAACTAATCGCCCCAGATCAGTCCCCAATAAAACATTGGTTGGTAGATGTTCATCCACCCCCACTTCCCTCAACCCTCTCCCAGCACCCCAGTCGAGGGGAATCAGGGCCATTGGGAAGGAGTGGTGGACACCCCCCGCCAAGGCGACAGTCAGGAGTTTTCCCGGGATAAAGTTTTCAGGGGGTACCAGTTCAGGGCGGACCAGTGTTCTGTCGGCCCCAGTGTCCTTGAGCCCCACAGTGGGGGTTCCGCCTACGGTGACGGGGTGTAGGTTTTCGCAGGCCCTACCACCCGCCTTCCTTGCCAACAGGACAGTTCCAGTAGGCCCTTGGGCCTTGGATGTGGGGTTCCTCTTCTGCCTCTCTGGGCAACCAGAGCTGAGGTGTCCAGGCAGGTTGCAGGAAAAACACCTGCGAGTGTCAGAGGTGGGCCGGGCACTGGTGGATGAAACAGGACCTACGGGAGGTCGGCTGGTAGGGGCAGGGGTGGTTGTAGTTGTCATCTTACCCCCTTTCCAGCTAGTGGTGGACGGCTTCCGCACCTCCGATGCACGGTTGGCCACATAGGCGTCGGCAATCTGGGCTGCTTTTGAGGCCTCCTTGGGCTCTCGGTCCATAACAAACTGTCGAACCTCCACAGGACAGACATGTAGGAGTTGGTCCTTCACCATGAGGTCCTTTAACTCCTCAAAGGTTGTAACGGACAGTCCTTGGATCCACTGGTCAAAGGTGCGCTGGAGCCCACCCTCCAAATCGCTGTAGCTGTCATGAGGTCCGAGCTGGAGGGTCCGGAATTTTTTTCGGTACACCTCTGGAGTCAGCTGATACTTCCGTACTAGGGCCTGCTTTATGGCCCCATAGTCTCCACTCTGCTCTTGAGGGAGACTGGCAAACGCGTCCAGGGCCTTGCCTCGCAGCCCTGGGGTTAAGTATTGTGCCCATTGTGTTGAGGGCAACTGGTACTGCAAGCAAGTCTTTTCAAATCCCGTCAGAAAGCTGTCCAAATTCCCGTCCTTTTCCATCACAGGAAAGTGCTCCGGTCGGGGCTTAAAGCTGCTGGCATTATTGGACTCACCGTTTAGTGAGGAAGATGTCTGCTGCCGGGCTTTGAGGACATTCAATTCATGGTCTCTCTGGGCTTGGCGCTCTCGCTCGGCTCGCTCAGCCTCTCGCTCGGCTCTCTCAGCCTGAGCCTGGCGCTCAGCTCTCTCAGCCTGGGCCTGGCGCTCGGCTCTCTCAGCCTCTCGATATTGCTGAATGAGGTCCAGCCGTCCCTGCCGGTCCTCGGCAGTGAACTGTTGTAGGGCCATTTGCAGGTAGGAGTCCATGTTGCCCTGGTCACTGCTCTGGCTCGCAGTTGATGGTGGGGATTCTGCAGCAGTCCCATCCTGGGCTTGGCTTGCCTCCCCTTCTTCAGCACTGGGGAAACGGACATGCTCTGCGTCCCATTGTAAAAGTTCTTTAATGAGGTCCTGCCTCGTTTTGCCATGGCCATCAATCAACTTGGATCTGCAGAGTGCAGAAAGAACTTCCTTCTTCTGCTGATTGTACCAGGCTTCTGACACAGCCTCCATAATTGCCAAATAAAAGATAGGATAGAAAACAAGAGAGAAGGGGAGGGGGTAACTGCTACACGTACAGTATTGTTCCAGGTATATTTAAACACTGAGTTCAATCCTCAAAACTTTTGCAAGTTTTTAGTGAAAGGGATGATTGCTCAAACCAGATCACTAATGCTTTATATATCCCACCGCTTGCCACCAATTTGTCACGAACAGCCGGGGAAGTCCCTCAGAAATCCGCAGCTGTTCACTGATTCGTTACACACGACTACTCTCTAGCGCCCCCCCTTGTCTGCAGGCCACTTTTGGTACTGCAGGACAATGCATAAGATGAGGCTGCTGAGCT
>NW_027442064.1:7500-15000 GCF_048569485.1 Anomaloglossus baeobatrachus | reverse complement strand
AAAGCTCCCTGACTGGTGAATTTCCAGGCCCAAGTAGGTGTATTTGTCTGTTCCTGTTAGAGTGCAGCCGTTTACGACAAATGAAGGATGCTGGTCAAATCTTCTTTTTCTCTTCTGGAACACCATGATGTTGGTTTTCTTTAGATTGATCGGTAGTGCCCATGTGGAGCTGAATTTCTCCAAAATTTGTAGGTTGTCTTGGAGACCTTTCTCGGTTGGTGACACCAGCAGTAGGTCATCTGCATAGAGCAAGAATTTCACCTGGGCGTCATGGAGTGTGAGACCTGGAGCAGGTGAAGATTCCAGAGCAGCAGCCAGCTCATTGATGTAAATATTGAAGAGCGTTGGACTTAGGCTGCAGCCCTGTCTGACTCCTCGGCTCTGCTGGAAATAAGCCGTTCTTCTACCGTTCACACTCACGCTGCAGAGGTTCTCGGTGTAGGAGCTTTTGATGACATCGTAGGTCTTTCCTCCTATTCCGCTTTCCAGCATTTTTAAGAACAAGCCCGGGTGCCACACTGAGTCAAAGGCCTTTTTAAAGTCTACAAAGCAGGCGTATATCTTCCCATGCTTTGTATTGTGGACGTGGCTCTGAATGAGACTGTGCAGGGTGTAGATGTGGTCCGTGGTGCGGTGGTTTGGCACGAACCCTGCTTGGCTTTTGCTCAGGACATTGTGCTTGGTAAGGAAACTGATGATCCTTTTGTTTAGGATGCTGTTGAACAGTTTTCCCAAGTTACTGCTGACACATATGCCTCTGTAGTTGGCAGGGTCATACCTGTCCCCACTCTTGTGGATCGGTGTAATGAGTCCTTGGTTCCAGGTACGAGGGAAGTAGCCAGCACTCAGCACAATGTTGAACAGTTTAACCATTGCAGCTTGAATTTCTGGTGGGCTGTACTTCAACATCTCTGGGGGGATTCCATCCAGACCACTAGATTTTTTACACTTTATGGAAGTGATTTTCTCTGCAACTTCCTGTAATGTAATTGGTGTGTCCAGTGGGTTTTGGAAGTTTTTGATTTTCTCTTCCATTGCCTTTAGTTTTGATGTTATGTTTTCCTGCTCTTGGCTTAGTCCTTCTTTTGGGATGTCTTTGTAGAGGTCTCTGAAGTACTGGAGCCAGATGTTGCCATTTTGGATATGGGTATCAGTCTTTTTCTTGCTCTTTGTGTCCATGTGGCTCCATATTTCCCAGAAGGAGTTGTCTTGGAGGGCGTCTTGGAGTTGGCTAAGTTTGGTAGAGATGTAGCTCTGCTTCTTCCTCCTGAGGATGGTTTTGTACTGCTTTTGTATGGTGTCATAGGCTTCCCACATATATATATACACATATATATACACACATATATATATACACATATATATATATATATACACATATATATATACACATATATATATATATATACACACACATATATATATATACACACATATATATATATACACACATATATATATTGTCATGTAGAGCTGTTGAAGGGACTTCATCCCCCTCTTCTTCACCAGCCACAGGTCGTCATGGCGATTATCTGATTGGCCTGGAAGCTTAAGGTATTTATGACTTTGGGTGATGGTAGAACCAAAGCCAAAAGCTGCAGAGAAAGACAATTCTTTGTAATATTGGCGGGAAAACTCCCAAAGCAGGTTTTGAAGTGCGACTTTAATGCTAGAAAGATGAAAAACACATTGCCAGAATCCCTGCGTCGTGCGGAACCCAGCGCACCATCTCACCTGACGAGGAGATCGACGGAATCACGACAAATTAGTATTGGCCAGTAAAATTGTGCTAGAGGCGTTGTGTTTGGTATCAATGTAACTGTAAAATCGAGATATTAAATATGACGCTAATATCTTTCACCTGTGTGACCCAGGGGCAAAGATATGAAAAACCCTAGAATTATGGAACTTTGTGACCATCTCAAGCCCAGCCCACAAGTGACTGTAAAATGATGTCACAGGCAAGGGGGGCTAGCAAGAGCATAAGAGACAGTTCCTGTCTTGGGGGCTCAGTCAGCACGAGGAGGGCATCATGAAGGGTGATGCTGGCCGATTCTAACATCTCTTGGAGTTCCCTCCTACTCCCTAAGCAGACGTCACTTCTATGGCACAAGCTTAGTAAGTTTCACGTTTATACCTTTTATTTTATGTAACTGTTATGCTGTAATGTGTATTGTTCCCTTTTGTAAATTCCTGTATATTCTTTAAACACTGCCTATTTTCGGATTAAATATATAAAAATTTAAGAGTTTCTTTCCTTATGCTTTATATACGAATCCAAAACCCCGAAGGGCCTTATGCTATCTGAAACGGGTTCCCAGCTACCTGTAGAAAGTCTGGGTGGTGGCAGCGTAATTGTTATTGCATAGAATTATTGGAGTGCTATCATTAAGGGTACCGAGGTATATAAATATTCCATTAGCAGGAATCAGAGATATACATTTACCCTTGCTGTGAGACCTCCAATATTTGGCATTATCAGCTCGGCAGCCTCATCTTATGCATTGTCCTGCAGTACCAAAAGTGGCCTGCAGACAAGGGGGGCGCTAGAGAGTAGTCGTGTGTAACAAATCAGTGAACAGCTGCGGATTTCTGAGGGACTTCCCCGGCTGTTCGTGACAAATTGGTGGCAAGCGGTGGGATATATAAAGCATTAGTGATCTGGTTTGAGCAATCATCCCTTTCACTAAAAACTTGCAAAAGTTTTGAGGATTGAACTCAGTGTTTAAATATACCTGGAACAATACTGTACGTGTAGCAGTTACCCCCTCCCCTTCTCTCTTGTTTTCTATCCTATCTTTTATTTGGCAATTATGGATGCTGTGTCAGAAGCCTGGTACAATCAGCAGAAGAAGGAAGTTCTTGCTGCACTCTGCAGATCCAAGTTGATTGATGGCCATGGCAAAACGAGGCAAGACCTCATTAAAGAACTTTTACAATGGGACGCAGAGCACGTTCATTCCCCCAGTGCTGGAGAAGAGGAGGCAAGCCAAGCCCAGGATAGTGCTTCTGCAGAGTCCCCACCATCAACTGCAAGCCAGAGCAGTGACCGGGGCAACATGGACTCTTTCCTGAAGATGGCTCTACAACAATTCGCTGCAGATGACCGGCAGGGACGGCTAAGCCTCATTCAGCAATATCGAGAGGCTGAGAGAGCCGAGCGAGAGGCTGAGAGAGCCGAGCGCCAGGCTCAGGCCGAGCGAGAGGCTGAGAGAGCCGAGCGAGAGCGCCAAGCCCAGAGAGACCATGAATTGAATATCCTCAAAGCCCGGCAGCAGACATCTTCCTCACTAAACGGTGAGTCCAATAATGCCAGCAGCTTTAAGCCCCGACCGGAGCACTTTCTTGTGATGGAAAAGGACGGGGATTTGGACACCTTTCTGAGGGGATTTGAAAAGACTTGCTTGCAGTACCAGTTGCCCTCAACACAATGGGCACAATACTTAACCCCAGGGCTGCGAGGCAAGGCCCTGGACGCGTTTGCCAGTCTCCCTCAAGAGCAGAGTGGAGACTATGGGGCCATAAAGCAGGCCCTAGTACGGAAGTATCAGCTGACTCCGGAGGTGTACCGAAAAAAATTCCGGACCCTCCAGCTCGGACCTCATGACAGCTACAGCGATTTGGAGGGTGGGCTCCAGCGCACCTTTGACCAGTGGATCCAAGGACTGTCCGTTACAACCTTTGAGGAGTTAAAGGACCTCATGGTGAAGGACCAACTCCTACATGTCTGTCCTGTGGAGGTTCGACAGTTTGTTATGGACCGAGAGCCCAAGGAGGCCTCAAAAGCAGCCCAGATTGCCGACGCCTATGTGGCCAACCGTGCATCGGAGGTGCGGAAGCCGTCCACCACTAGCTGGAAAGGGGGTAAGATGACAACTACAACCACCCCTGCCCCTACCAGCCGACCTCCCGTAGGTCCTGTTTCATCCACCAGTGCCCGGCCCACCTCTGACACTCGCAGGTGTTTTTCCTGCAACCTGCCTGGACACCTCAGCTCTGGTTGCCCAGAGAGGCAGAAGAGGAACCCCACATCCAAGGCCCAAGGGCCCACTGGAACTGTCCTTTTGGCAAGGAAGGCGGGTGGTAGGGCCTGCGAAAACCTACACCCCGTCACCGTAGGCGGAACCCCCACTGTGGGGCTCAAGGACACTGGGGCCGACAGAACACTGGTCCGCCCTGAACTGGTACCCCCTGAAAACTTTATCCCGGGAAAACTCCTGACTGTCGCCTTGGCGGGGGGTGTCCACCACTCCTTCCCAATGGCCCTGATTCCCCTCGACTGGGGTGCTGGGAGAGGGTGGAGGGAAGTGGGGGTGGATGAACATCTACCAACCAATGTTTTATTGGGGACTGATCTGGGGCGATTAGTTGCACAATTTCTCCCTGATGATCCTCCCGAATCCAAAAAGTCATGTGATACAAATGTTGTTGATCAGTCATGTGATGCAAATGTTGTTAAATCATGTGATGCAAATGTTGTTGATAAGTCATGCGACCCGAATGCGGATATCCAGAACGTGATTACAAATGTTGTGCATGGTAATAAAGTGGAGGTTTGTACAGGGGAACTCAGCCATGCCACGCGGCAGGGTGACGTGGCTGAGGACAACCCCAAGGTAGCAAGTGTCTGTGCTGACAGAGATGGAGGCAGACATGAGAACCACGAGGACAGTGGTCGAATGCAGCTGAGCAGTGTCACAGCGGACAGTGACACAGCCAGTAGTACCTGTCAGGCTGATGGGGAAGAGTGGTTATTCCCCGGGGAGACAGCCTTCATCGGTGCTGTCACCCGCAGTCAGAGTGCCCAGAACGCAAATGAAACCTTGCCTGCTGACACCTCTTCACCCAGAGGGATAACGGAACTGGTTACGGACCCAGAGCAGGTCCCAGAGGGTCCTGGTGAGGTTGGAACCTTAACGTCACTTTTGGCTGCTTCTAGCCAAGAGTTTCAGGTGGCTCTACGAACTGATGCCAGTCTAAAGACGTTAAGGGACCTCGCAGAGAAGCCCTCTTCCGAGACCGATAAGGAGAAGGTATTCTGGGACCAGGGAAAGTTGTACCGGGAGACAATTCCCTGTAACCCCCAACAAGAGTGGCTGAAGGAAAAACAGCTGGTGGTGCCTCACCGCTTTAGGAGTGAGTTGCTGCGGATTGCCCATGAGATCCCACTCGCCGGACACTTGGGGATTAGCAAAACCAAGGCCCGGCTGTCTCACCACTTCTATTGGCCCAAAATGGGGACAGATGTTGCCAACTACTGCCGCTCCTGCATCACATGTCAAAAAGTGGGAAAGTCAGGGCCTGCTCCCAAAGCTCCCCTGATCTCTTTGCCGGTGATAGAGGAGCCTTTCCAGAGGGTCGCTGTGGACATTGTCGGGCCTCTGGCCGTCCCCAGCAGCTCTGGAAAACGGTTCGTCCTTACTGTGGTAGACTATGCTACCCGGTATCCGGAGGCAGTGGCTCTGTCCTCAGTTAGAGCCGATAAGGTGGCAGATGCCCTCTTGACCATATTCTCCCGAGTAGGATTTCCCAGGGAGATGCTTACCGACCAGGGGACTCAGTTCATGTCTCGTCTAATGGAGGCTCTCTGTAAGAAAATGCAGGTGCGGCATCTGATATCAAGCGCTTATCACCCACAGACCAATGGTTTGTGTGAGCGATTTAATGGTACACTTAAGCAGATGCTTAAGATGCTGGTTGAGTCACATGGACGCGACTGGGAGCGGTATCTCTCACACCTGCTGTTTGCCTACAGAGAGGTACCACAGGCCTCAACGGGGTTTTCCCCCTTCGAGCTCCTGTATGGCAGACGAGTCCGGGGGCCTCTTGGTCTGGTAAGGGAATCCTGGGAAGAGGAACTGAATTCCCCAGAAGTGTCCGTTGTGGAGTATGTCATTCGGCTCCGTGACAAGATGCAGTCAATGACGCAGATGGTGCATGAGAATATGGCGCAAGCCCAGGCCAGCCAGAAGCGATGGTACGACCAACACGCTCGAGAGCGGGTGTATGAAGTGGGTCAGAAGGTGTGGGTCCTGGTCCCAATGACCCAGAACAAGCTTCAGGCGGCCTGGGAGGGTCCATACCTGGTGCATCAGCGCCTCAATGACGTAAACTATGTGGTCACCATCGACCATGCCAGGAAGAGGCAAAAGGTCTTCCATGTCAACATGATGAAAGCTCATCATGACAGGGAAGCCTTTGCTCTTCCTGTGTGTAGTCTTCCCGAGGAAGGCGAAAGTGAAGTCTTGGTGGACTTGCTCGCCTCAGCCCGGGATGGAGGGTCTATCGAGGAGGCGGCATTCAACCCACAGCTATCCTTGGACCAAAAGTCCCAGCTGCGGGAGGTATTCCGGCCCTACCTGATGACCTTCACGAATGTCCCAGGGAAGACATCCCTAGCCACCCACCAGGTGGACACAGGGAGTCATTCCCCAGTTCGTCAACCCCCATACCGTGTCTCCCTAGAGGTACAAAAGGACATAAAAAGGGAGATCGATGAAATGCTAGTCCTGGGAGTGATCCAGAGGTCCAAAAGTGCATGGGCCTCGCCTGTAGTCTTGCTTCCCAAAAAGGACCGGACAACCCGGTTTTGTGTGGACTACAGGAGGCTAAATGCAATCACAGCACCCGATGCGTACCCAATGCCACGCATCGACGAGTTACTGGATTGCTTAGCCGGGGCCCAGTACCTGACCATCATGGACCTGAGTCGAGGGTACTGGCAGATTCCTATGTCCAAGGAAGCACAGGAAAGGTCCGCCTTCATCACCCCATTCGGGCTGTATGAATCCCTTGTCATGCCCTTTGGCATGAGAAATGCTCCTGCCACTTTCCAGCGATTGGTCGACCAGCTGCTCGAGGGACTAGGAGGGTTTGCAGTAGCTTACCTGGATGACATTGCCATCTTTAGTCCCACCTGGGAGGAACACCTGGGGCACCTGGAACAGGTGCTCAGGCGGATCCAAAGCGCTGGTCTGACTATAAAGCCAGGGAAGTGTCAGATCGGCATGACTGAGGTACAGTACCTTGGACACAGAGTGGGTGGCGGGACCCTGAAACCAGAGCCAGGGAAGGTTGATGCCATCACCTCCTGGCCTACCCCCAAGTCAAAGAAGCAGGTGATGTCCTTCTTGGGTACGGCAGGGTACTATAGGAAGTTCGTTCCTAACTATAGTGCTCTTGCTAAGCCGTTGACGGACCTCACCAAAAAGAAGCTACCGCAAGTAGTCACCTGGACAGATGACTGTGAACGGTCCTTCAGGGCACTAAAAGCTGCCCTCGCCAGTTCCCCAATCCTACAAGCTCCGGACTTCACCCGACGGTTCATAGTTCAGACAGATGCCAGTGCGTTTGGCCTTGGTGCAGTACTCAGCCAGGTAAATGGGAAGGGAGAAGAGCATCCGGTGATGTTTCTCAGCCGCAAGCTCTTATCCCGGGAAGTGGCCTACGCCACTGTGGAGAAGGAGTGCCTCTCTATAGTGTGGGCCCTGCGGAAACTGC